>NW_024871269.1:0-60000 GCF_019054845.1 Dipodomys spectabilis | reverse complement strand
ATCCTTGAGTTCAAGCCTTAGAATAGTGCATATACATTACAAACAAAGTAAGGCACTCAATTTCTCAACTTTCCATTTCCCTAATCCTAACTCTAATTTTGGACAGAACCCTAAGAGTAATCTTGATGATAATAGTAACCCAATCCTAAAATTAATGGAAAATACTCGAGTTTAGCCACATTCTAACAGATACTCATTGTCTTTGAAATGATTTGCACTTTGTTCCAAATCCTACAGATTCCCTGACTTGGACTCTGAAATCGTTCCCTATTATGAATCATTAACCTCAAATCTTCATATCATGAAAACTATCTCAGTTTCCACTGATCTTAACGTTTACTGAACTCCTATATCTCCAAAAAGAAGTTGCAGGTTTATTTAAAATCGACTTTAGTACCTAACCCTAACTATATATAAACTTTACTAGAAAACTAACTCTAAATTTAACCCTATTCAACCTTGAATAGGAAACTTAGGAAAACTCTGTAGTTTTTGTTAAATTTCAAACTTATTATACTTGAAAACGTTAGCAGAAAACTCAGTTTTACTGTAAAGCTTACCCTTCCCTAAGCCTAAGTCTAACCTGAACTAGAACAGTAACCCTAACCCTAGAACTAATAGCCTTTGGATTCTAAAAGCCATACAAATACATTAGTTTTTATTCATCCTAACTTTGATTCAACTCATCTTTCTAAAAATAGTTTGTAGTTTTACTCAGTATCTTGCCATTTTTGTAATCCGAACCCTAACTGGAATATTGAGACTAACCCTCACACTGATCATACCCTAATCTTAATATTATTAGCACTTTCTTATTTCACATTCATCCTAATTCTAACTAGACTTGTTATTTGAAGATTTACTTTCAGTTTGGCCCTAAACTTTCCATTTCCCTAAGGCTAAGTCTAACTCCAGCTGGAACTGAAACCTAACTTTCACTCTAATGATAGTCCAATTCTAATGTTTAAGAAAAAAAACTCTAGTTTTTAATCATTCTAATGGATACTCCAGTTTGCACTCTGGAAATACATTACAATTTGCCTTAATTCCCACAAATTTTCTGACTCAACCTCTGAAGTTATCTTGTTCCCGAACATGAAGTATTATATTATTTGTCCTCAAATTCACTTATCAGGAAAAATACTGTAGTTTCCAATGATCCTACCTTTCCCTGAATCCCTGTACCCTAAAACAATTTCAAATTTACTTGCCATCTAATCCATTACTTAACACTAACTCTCAAGCTAAACTTGGCTGGAAAACTCTCATTAATCATTACAAGAATGATCACTGAGAAATAAATATAATGATAATGCTCTAGTTACTATTCAATCTCACATTTTTGCTCCTACTTGTTAGTGAAAACTGAATTTTTTTTGGTCAGTCATGGGGCTTGAACTCTGGGCTTGGGCGCTATCCCTCAGCTCTTCAGCTCAAGGCGAGCCCTCTACTGCTTGAGCCACAGCTCCACTTCCAGGTTTTGGGGTGTTTAATTGGAGATAAAGAGTTCTCATGCACTTTGCTGCCAAGGGTGGCATCCAACTTCAGTCCTCAGATCTCAGTCTCCTGACAGGATAGGATGACAGGCATTGAAAAGTATGTTTTGCTGGGTGCCAGTAGCTCATGGCTGTCATCCCAGGTACTCAGGAGGTGAGATAAGAGGATCACGGTTCAAAGCCAGACTGGGCAGGAAAGACCCTGAGACTCTTATCTCCAAAAAATCACCAGAAAACTGGAAGGGGTGCTGTGGGTCAAGTAGTAGAGTGCTTGCCTTGAGCTGAAGAGCTCAGGGACAGCACCCAGGCCCAGCATTCAAGCTCACAATCGAAAAAATGAAAGAAAGTAAAACATCTTCGCTGCAAAGATGTGGAGGTGTGTGTGGGAGGGTGCTGTGATTGAGAGACCAGGTGCTGGCCTCACTTTACAGACATTTCTAAGAACTCAGCAAGTTTGCACCAGTTTGAAGCCACAGTAGAATGGATGGTGTCTTACCAAGAACTGAAGTGGTCGAGGCCTATGGCAGGCAGGGAGTGGGCAAATGGGTTCAGGGGTGGGATTGTTGTGTCTGTATTCTCCCTAAGGAAGGATGGATTTGGATGCTGGGTGTCAAAGTCTGAAGTAAAGGGTTGCAAGAAAGTTTGTGGCCTGATGAAATGGGTTTTCTCTGGGTATATGAAGATGGATGATGTCTGGCACCTCTGGTGGCTCACAACTGTTATCCTAGCTACTCATAAAGCTGAAATGTAAAGACCATGGTTCAAAGCAGCTTGGGCAGGAAAGTCTGTGGGTCTTGATATCCAATGAGCCACCAGAAAACAGGAAACGTCACTGTGGCTCAAATTATAAAGTGCTCATCTTCTGCTGAAGAGCTGAAGGACAGCGCCCTGACCCAGAGTTCAAACCCCATGTCCAACAATAAACAAAGGGGGTGGCTGAGTTTTCGACATTGCAGTGTGTACGGTAGGAAATTCCATGCTGGGTTCTGAGACATTCCAGATATGAGAGGCTCAATGGTGGGTCTACAGTTAGTCTGAGTATGATAGTGCCATCTTCTCAGGGGTTGAATGTGATCCTAATAGAGGGAGTTCATGGTTTTGTTCTCAGTAACTGCTAAGGGCTTGGAATATCTGTGTGTGTGTGTGTGTGTGTGTGTGTGTGTGTGTGTGTGTGTGTGTAATTTTCCCTCGTCTTTTTCTGTCCCTTTCGTGGTGGCTGGTCTGCCTCTTCTGATCTCAGATGGTGTCCCTCCTTCACACCGACCTTGCTTTTGCCCCCTATTAGGGTCTGCAATGAGTCCTAAATTGCCACAGGCCTGTGTTCCAACTTTTCTCTGGCGCACAAGTCTGGCTGTCCCAATATTTGGTCACCTCCAGGGGATTCTGTGTCAGTGATGACAGCGGGCATAGGGTCTCCTCTGCCTCAAAGGGAGGGCCTCAGTCATGTAATGTCCTATCCTTTTCCTCAACTGGGCCTCTGACTTCATATCCCTCTCATCAGGCTGGCAGTGGAGTGGGGAATGGGGGATTGCTGGTGGGTCTGGCCAACTCGAGCTTGACAGCTGACTGAAGACTGCCCAAGCAAGGAGGATCTAGTGCTACATGGGAGGTGAGGCCAAGGTGGCTTGGAAGTATAGGTCAGTTTCTAGGAAATGTAAATGTACTTTATCACAGGACAGTCTATCTTCTGGCCCCAACTGGGCCTCTCAGGTCCTTCTAGACAATTCCAGATACTCAGAATACAGAGGCACAGACTTTAGATTCCAGGGCCAGGGAACTGGGGGAATGAGAGACTGGTATGGCCAATACCTCATTGTTTTGGGGTATTAGTGTTGACCTGGATATGCACCCCCTTGTGTACTTTCACTTCTTAACCCAGTGTTGGCCACACACCGGCCACTAGTAGCAGTACTGTGGAAGTGGCAGGAGTGGAAGTGGAGTCTAGGATGACCAAAATCAGGATTTATGGCCTTTGGGGGTGGCAAAGGATGTCTTTAAAAAAAATCTTAGAGCTGGAACTCAGGGCCTAGGCAATGTCCCTGAGATTCCTTTGCTCAAAGCTAATATTCTACCACTTGAACCAGAGCTCAACTTTCATCTTTTTTAGTAGTTTAGTGGAGATAAGAATCTCATGGACTCTCCTGCCTGTTCTGGTTTCAAGCTGCCATCCTAAGATCTCAGTCTTTTGAGTAGCTAGGATTGCTTGTATAAGCCACGGGCACCTGTTAAGGATGTGTGTGTGTGTGTGTGTGTGTGTGTGTGTGTGTGTGTGTGTGTGTGTGTTTACCGGGACTTGAACTCATACCATAGGTGCTATCCTTTAGCTTGTTTTCACAAGGTTGGTGCTGTACCACTTGAACTACAGTAGCTCTGCTTCCCAGCTTTTTGGTGATTTATTGGACATAAGAGTATGCCCAGGCTAGCTTTTAATTTTGATTGATGCTCAGGTCTCAGGCTTGAGTACCTAGGATGACAGGCATGAGCCACCAGCGCCCAGCTGATAATGGCCTTTCACCACAGTGGACTGGGATCTCCTGAAAATTTTTTTTTTTCTGTGCGAGTACTGGGGCTTGAACTCAGGGTCTGGGCTCTGATCTCTTAACTTTTTCCCTCAAGTCTCTTACTCTACCACTTGAGCCACAGCTCCATTTCTGGACTTTGGTAGTTAATTGACCAGAAGACTGTCACTAACTTTCCTTCGCTGAGCTGGCTTTGACCAAAAATCTCTGATCACAGACTTCTTAATAACTAGGATTTACAGGGTTTGAGCCACTGGAGGCATTGGGTAGAAGTTTTTCTTAAGCAAGAGTTCTTCCCTGCATTTGCCCTGACTCCTCCATGCAAAGGGGGCCTGAGAGTCAGGATCTGTGAAAAATAGGCTTCCAGGCACAAAATTGGCTGGGGTCTTTGGTTAAAAGTCAAACTAATCTTCCCCTGAGCCCCATTCTGGGACCCCACCGTCTGACCTACCTGGGACTCAAGTACAAACCTTGACCCAGCCTTCAGTGTTCTGCCAGACTTGTCTGAGGCCACAGAACATTCATTCCACCCACACTGCCTTCTCGACACCACCCCTCAGGACCTTTGTGCATGCTCTGTACCTTCTGCCCGAGGACCTCTGTCCTGTTCCACATTTTAGAACTCCTGTGGAATTTTGGCACTGGTCATATCACCTCCTGGAGCAAGCCTTTCTTTCCCTTCTCTCACTTTTTTTTTTTAATACTGAGTTGCTAGAGATCGAACTTGTGCAGGCTGACTGTCAAATGCTCTATCTTTGTGTGTGTGTGTGTGTGTGTGTGCCAGTCCTGGGGTTTGAATTCATGGCCTGGATGTTATCCCTGAGTTTTTATGCTCAAGGCTAGCATTCTACTACTTGTACCACAGCTCTGGTTTTTTTGGTGCTTAATTGGAGAAAAGAGTCTCATATAGACTTTCCTGCCTGCAGAGGCTTGCAGTTATAATCTTTAGATCTCAACTTCCTGAGTGCTATTATTACAGGAGTGAGCCACCACCACCTGCCCTCTACCTCTTACCTATAATCTCGGCCCTCTTCTGAATCCCAGAAGAGTATGTCTCACCAAGCTCACATTTTTTTTTGCCAGTGTTATGGCTTGACTCAGGGTCTAGGCATGTTCCTGAGCTGCTTTTGCTCAAGGCTACATTCTATCACTTAAGCCACAGTGACACTTTTGGATTTTTCTGTTTATGTGGTGCTGAGGAATCCAACCCAGGGCTTCATGCTTGCTTGGTAAGCACTCTATCACTTAGCCACATTCACAGCCCAAGGATTATTTCTAACAGGAACTATGAGGATGGAATTTACTGGAATACTCATTTCAGCACAGAAATCGCTGGCCATTTCATATCTTTGTCAGGATTTGGGACCAGTGTAAGACTCGGCAATGAGGAATGATGAATGAGTGATAGCCACCAGGCCCCAGAGATCTAGGCTCACGTCCTAAAGAGGGATAGGGAATATGGAGCCAGAACCTTCCACAACTCGTACAGCCTAGGAACAGTGATCTCCGTGGAGGCAGAGGCTGGCTGCTAAATATCCCAATGGGATACCTCAGCCAGAATATAATGAACCCATTGCATACACCAGCCAAGGCAAGCCTTCTGGGCTTCAGTTATTAAATGGCAGAGAAGGATACTTTGTTCAAGCTACTGACTCAGACTTAGTACTTTCTGAGGGCTTGTCCCAGCTTGCCCAGGTTGGGGGTCTGTTCATGGGCAACCTGCTGAATGCCCATCATCCATACATCATCCATAAATAAACAGAAACATGGAGTTACTGCCTTCTTTTTTTCTTTGGCAGGTCTCAGGTTGAAATATGAGCCTAGGCCCTATCCCTGATCACCTCTTTCTCAAGAGTAGCGCCCTGCCCTTGAGCCACAGACCCAACCCATGGGGATATTTTCCTGTGATCTCTTAGAAATAAGAGTGTTGCGGACTTTCTTGCCCTGGCTGAATTCAAATTGGCAACATCTCAGCCCCCTGAGGAGCTAGGATTACATACAGGAGCCACTGACACCTGGCTTTGTTTTCTTCTTGTTGTTCTTTGTATAATCGTGACAATCTGAAATCTTCAGTGTCATTCCAATGGTTTGAATTCAAAGTAAACTTCCCAGGCCTGGAGTTCAAATTCCAGGACTGCCACACACAAATGGAGGGAGATCCTGACAAACTCAATCCTATTTATGTGAATGCTAATGGAATGTTATAAAAGTATTAAATTTGCAGTTAATTCATGATTCTATTTTAGAAAGCCACACAACAATCATTGGATTTATATCTTCCATTCTAGCAACACGTTGTGATTCCCCTAATGGAAGGATATTGATTAATTTTAATTAATGATTTTATAAGTATTCAACCATGATACTTCATTAAATGGAGATATAACTTAATAACTAAATATTGGTAACTATAAATATAAAATTTAATAATATCGTCACATTCTCTCTCTCTACATATATACATATATATACAGCAATCTACACACACACACACACACACACACACACACACACACACACACACATATATATATATATATATATACAGATAGATAGATAGATAGATAGATAGATATTGATATAGATATACATATAGATTGAGCACTAGTGTGGCTTGATAATAGGTCATCAGAATTTTCTGGCAGCTCAGTTTGCCAGAGGTTGGTGTGCTAAGGCTTTGACCCCATTTATGGATTGGACATTGTAGGCCATGAGTTGAAATCCCGGCATTGCCAAAAATTTATTCATGTAATAAGAAGCCACTTTTGACACATTTTTTTTCCCTGACAAAATGTCCTGGGTCTCAGTATGATGTATAATTCATATGCAAATATATTCTGAATGATAGGATGTAATAAATGAAATTGAATAAGGGTAATAAACGTCATACTCACTAAACTCCTGTGTGTATTTTTCCAGTGCTGGGGCTTCAATTCAGGCCCTGGGAACTGGTCTGAATTTCTTGTCTTCAAGGACGGTGAGCTTCTCCTTCACCCACAGTGCCACAGAGATCCCCAGATGCTGAGTTCAAATCCCAGGTCTGCCAGAAAAATGGTGCAAATTCCAAGCCAGGGCCTTATTTTATTTTATTATTATATTTTTTGCCAAGCACGAGGCTTGAACTCAGGTCTTGGTATCTCTGCCACAGCTGGCCCTGGGATTCTAGGACCCAAGTTCAAATCTCAGGGTTGGCAAGAAATAAAATAAAAAGGAAAAGGATAAAATGGAGAAATTCAAGAAGGGTGTTTTACATTTTTTCCCTTTGCATTATGACCATCCTGCATGTAAATGACAAAGCCCAGAAAGTGTTCATGACATTGCATGCTGATGTTTGGCTGGCAATTAGGGAAGCCATAACCAAAACCAATACTTACAACTGGAGGTCGAATCACAGGGCTGCCACTAAGTATTGGCGGGAGATTCTAAGAAACCCATTTTCATGTACATCCATACGAATGGAATTTTATAAAAGCAACAAATTAGTAGTTAGTGTATGAGTATACTATAAAATACACATCAATTTTATTGCATTGACTAATTTTCAATTAATACTTTATTATGTATTCAACCATGATACTTAAAAGTGGAAGGAATAATTTGAATGTCAATAATGGGTTGTAATATAATATATGTAATTTCATAATATACAGACACCTTTCTCTTGTTTTTTGCATATATATATAGGTGTATATATATATATATATATATACATATACATATATGCGAATCTACACATTTATCTGTTCATACAATTGTCACTCCTGGGGCTCAGTGGTATAATGATGGCTAGTACATGCAAAGCCCTGGATTCGATTCCTCACTACCACATGCACATAAAAATCTAGAAGTTGTGCTCTCGCTCAAGCAGTTGAGCACTAGCTTTGAGCATAAAAGCTAAGGGACTGTGTCTAGACTCTTACTCAAGGTCCAGAATGGGCATGAAAAAAGACTGAATGTTGTGACTGCAACTCTATAAGGATAGGACTTCAAATACCTCATCACAGAGCAAGCCGGGAATCTGGTGCTGACAGCTGCCATCTAACCTGACTTAGTCAGAGGTATACAACTGCAACTCAGCCCCACAGAACCAGATGCTGCTGGCTTGCTCACCCCTGTCATCCAAGATACTGGGGGGCTGAGATCTGACACTGGTGGGTTTAAAATCCAGCCCTGGCAGGATGTTTGTGAAACATTTTCGTGCAATCGCTGTACCTGACTCCCCCCCCCCAAAAAAAAATACCCCTCTGAATCATTTGATGTGAACTTTGTGCAATTTGTAATGTGTTTCTGAAAGAATGGTGATACTGATGAAAGCACCCTAATACTAATGACAGCTTGTGGGATACATCTACATGATGAGTCCTTCCTGGGGTGCTGGGGCCCTCATGGGGTGCTGTGTGCTGAGTACTGCACAGGATGCTATGTGCTGAGTTCTTCACAGGTGCAGCAGGCTGAGTCCTGCATTTAATGCTGGGTGCTGAGTCTTTCACAAGATGCTGTGTGCTGAGTCCTGTAAAGAGGGTTATTTGGAGCTGGGCACCAGTGGTTCACGCCTGTAATCCTAACTACCCTGGAGGCTGAGATTTGAGGATAGTGGTTCAAAGCCAGCCCAGGCAAGAAAGTCGCTGAAACTCTGATCTCCAATTAACCACCAGACAACTGGAAGTGTCACTGTAGCTCAAGTGGTAGAGCACTAGCCTTGAGCTGAAGAGCTGAAGGACAGAGTGCAGGCCCAGATTTCAAGCTCCATGACCGAAAAAAAAGAGTGTTATGTATTTTGTCCTTCAAAGGGTGCATTGTTTCATCTTGTCCTTGTAAGAACTCCACAACTGACATGAATATGCAGAAAAGAATATTGAGGCTTAGATCTGTCCCGATGGCAGGGACAAAATTATGTATTACTGAAGACTAGTGAGTTGTCTACAGGAGATATATGATTTGTCTTGTTTTTCTAAGTCATGAACGTTGAACTCGGGGCCTAGGCACTGACCCATACCTCTTGGGGTCATGGCTAGCACTCCTCCACACGGAGCCAAAGACCCCCTTGCAGCAGAGTGCCACGGCTTAGGGTTCAATAACTGAGGTCTGTCATCCTATCTTCTCAAGTAGCTGAGATCTGGGTTCCAAACTATCCCTGACACAAAAGGTACCATGAGACTATTATCTCCAAATCACCACTAAGAAACCTGAAGTGGAAGCTGGGTGCTTGTGGCTCATGCCAGTCACTCTAGCTACTCAGGAGGATGAGATCTGAGGATTATGGTTCAAAGCTAGCCTCGGCAGGGAAGTCCTTGAGACAGCTCCAATGAACCACCAGAAAACCGGAAGTTGCTCTATGGCTCAAGTGGTAGAACACAAGATTTGAGCTGAAGAGCTCAGGGACATCACCCAGGCCCAGATTTCCACTCCTATCATGACAACAACAACAAAAAAGACAGAAACAAACTAACAAACTTGAAGTAGAGGACTGGGAATGTGCCTTAGGTGTAGAGTGCTTTGCATATATGAAACCCTGGGCTTGATTTCTCAGAACCACATCACTAGGAAAAAGCCTGAAGGGGCTCTGTGGTTCAAGTGGAAGAGGGCAAACCTTGTACAAGAGAAACTAGGTAGAGTGCCCATGTCTTGAGTTCAAGCTCCAGGACTAGTGTATGCACACGCACATGCACATACACACACTCACACACAGAGGGCAAGCAGAAGTGAAGCTTGACAAAGTGGTAAAGCACTAGATTTTGGCTCTGAGCTCATAGTCAGCACCCAAGCCCTATGTTAAACCCCAAAACCTAGTCACCCAGGGCCCAACTAGGAGAGGTAAAAGGTTTCAAAACCTGATGATCTTCACCAGTACTAGATGACAGGAAGCTTTGTGAGGTTCAACATTTGCTTGGATTTCCCAAGCTCCTGGAAACCTAGGAGTGGCATTATAGGCCCATCATTGCAGGCACTGAAACGTTTCATTATGCTCAGTGCCCTAGTTGTCTGCCTGAAGGACTCCTGAATTATATTGAGCACTGTATTTGAACACTGGAATATAGTCTCATAAAGGCAGGATAAGAGCACAGAACTTGGCCTGCCATGGGAGGTGGCAAAAATGAAGGTCTCCTCTAAAAATAGAGCACTGGGAAGAGAGATAGTTAAGGGTAAAAAGAGGCCTTTTTCTCCTGACTTTCAGAGCCCGTGCACACATCCTCACTAATTGGCCCAGATGGAGTTATTTGGTACACAGCTGTACAAGAGTGAGGGCTTTTGTGTGCCTGTCCAGACAATGAGAAAGTCTTCCTCCAGCAGGCCTGTGATGAAGAGAAACCCTTAGGTTACAATGTGAACAGTGAAGGGAGCCCTGGAATATGCAATATCATAAAAGCAGTCTCTGTGTTATGAACTCATTGTATTGAATACAATTTTTCTTGCTTGGTGCCATTCATCATAGCTACTCAGGAGTTTCACCTAGAGGAATACATCCATACATACTCAAAGAAATTGAGATACAGGTTTTTCTTTTGAGTGGGCAGGTCCTGGGGTTGAACTATGAGCCTAGGCCTGGTCCAACTGCTCCTTTTGCTCAAGGGTACTGCATTAAGCTTGAGTCATAGCCCCACTTCTGGGTTTTTCTGTGATCTCTTACAAATAACATTGTCAAAGACTTTCTTCCACTGGCTGGTTTGAAACTCCAATTCTCTACATCTCAGCCTCCTGAGAGCAGGGATTACAGTCAGCAGGCACTTTCACCTTCGTTCTTTTCTTCTTTGTTTTATATTCTGGACTGACTTCTTAATAGGGTCATTCCTATGGTTGGGACTTATAAGTAAACTACACAATGTTCTTTATAGCTGCTTTCTCTGAGAGTATTTTCTCTCTTCATCTTAACCTCTGGTCACAGGGTTGAAGCCAAAAGTGAGAAATGAGTGTTTCAGGATTTAGGAGCAAATGTCAACAGGACATGTCAGTTCTGTCACTTAGCATTGAGCTGCAGTGAATTTACTGTCTCAGGATATGAGGACCGAAAGCTGGAGTGATCCTCATACAGTCTGCATTGCTCCATTTGCCTATAAAATGATCTAATAATTATGAGTGTTTTGTATCTCCAACCTTAAGTATCTGGGACACACTAGAAGCATGTTCCTGTTTCCGTTTTTCTCTAGTACCTCTTGAGATTTAGACTAAAGATTTGGGTGGAGCGGCTTCTAGGTGAATCCCTGAGGAAATCCACTTGAAGCCTCCTCAGGAGATCTCCATTCAAAGCCAGCCCTAGCAGGTAAGTTTTATTGTCTCCAATAAACCACCAGAAAACCAGAAGTGGAGCAGTGGCCTAGAGGGTAGAGTTCAAGCTTTGAGAGAGAAAGCCAAGCAGGCGATACAGGCCAGACCAGGCAGGAAAGCCTAGGAGGTGCTTATGTCCATTGAACAACCAGATGGCTGGAAGTGGAGCTGTGCCAGTGGTAGAAACTCAGCCTTGTGAAAAACAGCTGAGGAATGCATCACATCCTCAGTTTAAGACATGGGATGGCCACAAAAGAAAATTGAAAAAGAGAAGGCTAAGTTTATGTATCAGTGTCCTACTTACTTATGTCTGCATATTACTTCCCTAAGTGCAAAGAGGCTGTATGCAAATCTTCTGCTTTTATTTACTAATTTATGTTTTAGATATGCTCATTTTACATACTGCATCATTCTCTTCATTTCAGCCCCATTGCTTTTCTCTTCCAAGATTCTAGGCCTGTTTCCTTATATGTTGCACACTGAAGGTATTAGCAGCCTTTATTTACATTTTATTATGAGGCCAATGCAGAAGCAGTCACAAATCAGGCAGAGGAGGAGAAGATCAGAGTTCATAGAAATAAGCGGTATTCAGAAAATTATACTTGGGGATGCAAAATGGTAGCGTATATATGTAAAAATTACCATTAAGAAAAAAGATGAGGGGGCTGGGAATGTGGATTAGTGGGAGAGTGCTTGCCTAGCATGCAAGAGGCCCTGGGTTCCATTCCTCAGTAACACATACACAGAAAAATCTAGAATTGGTTCTGTAGCTCAAGTAGCAGAATGCTAGAGACAGTGCACAGGCCTTGAGTTCAGTATAAGAAATGTCAAAGAGATAACTATGTATGTAGTTAGCTAGGTAGGTAGGTAGGTAGGCAAGTAGGTACGTTTGTACATAGATAGATAGTGTATTTCAGCATTGATTTTCCAGAGAATGTTCTTGTAATTAGCAAATAGGAAAAGTACTTTGATTAACCCTCAATTTTTTTCCAGTTGTGTGTCTTGTATCAACCCTGGGCACTGTCCCTGAGCAATTCAGTCAAGTCTAACTCTCTACCACTTGAGCCACAGCTCCACATGGGATTGTTTAGTGGTTCATTGGAGATAAGAGTCTAGCAGGCTTTTCTTGCCTAAGCTGTCTTTGAACTGTGGTCTTCAAATCTCAGCCTCATGAGAAGGTAGTTTTCCAGGTGTGAGCCACCAGCATCTGGCCTATTGCTTTTGACAGTCCTGGGTAATGTTTTTCTCAAGGCTAGCACTCTACCATTTGAGCCACACCACTGTGTCTGGCTTTTTCTTAGTATGTGGCACTGAGGATTCAAACCCTGGTATTCATACATGTTGAGTGAGCTCTTTACCACTAAGACACATTTCTAGCCTCCCCCTTACAATTTTAACCCATAACTTGCCTGTCCTCTAGAAAAAGCTTCTAATGAGGGAGAAGAGGAGGGAAGGCCACTCCTCCCCCCCCCCCCCCCCCGCCCGCCAGTACCAGAGATCTCCATTTTTGATACTGACAAAGCTCAGTGGAAATGCTAGCTCCAACTCAGGCCTTTGAAGAAAACTAGAGTCATTTAGCAGGTCAAAAGAACCTAAACTGACCTGCCAGACTCAGCTCCACCCAGGGAAAAGTTACCTAGCTCGGGCGCCAGCCCCAGGAATGTCTTTCTTCACTGGGTAATCAGAGCCAGAGGCTGCCCCTCCCTTTGGCAGCCTTGACAATCAATGGCAATTCAGTAAACATAAACCCTGAGAGTGGCTCCAGGCTAGGCTCTGTGAGTTTCTAACAAACTAGCCCCCAGGAAAAGCTACTGTTTGCTGAAAGGCCTCAACTCTACCCAGAACCTAGCCTCATCACAGCACCTCCAAACTTGAGGAAAAAGTCATCTCCCTCTTTTGTGATATTCAAAGCAGATCTCCCTCCCATTGAACTGAGCTGGGAAGAGGATCACAAAATCCTGGGTAAAGCAGAGCATTTTTCTGCCTGTTCAAAAAACTGACTTAAGAAACCAACGAAGCCACAGGAAAATCAAACAGCACAAGCAGACCAGAGACTCCAACAAGAGGTTGGTTATGGACACAGGGAGATACAGGATTTTCCCCACCCCTCCTAAAAAAAAATCAAAGAACTTTATTTTGGTAACTTTTATAAAAAATTTTTTCTAAAACTTTTTTTTAATTTTTAATTTTTACCTTTTTTGCAAAAAATTGTTTTCTAGTAAATTTTTTCCTCTTATAATTTTTATTTTAGGGGTATATGTGTGTGTGCATTTTTCTTTCTTTTTTCTTTTTTTTTTTTTTTTAATTGTTTTTGTTTTTTTGTTTAGCTCTACTGAACTACTGGTCTTTTTTTCTTTCTTTCTTATCCTTTTCACCTTTTCTTCTCTTTTGTTCTTCTTTATGTGACTTAATTGTTGTTCTGTACATCCTCAGATAAACCCGTAGTTGATTATTAGACCTTATCCGCCACTGTGTACACACTTAATCCACAAATTTATTACTCAATTCAAAACCTCTTAGACTTAAATTCCTTAATAGCAGTACTACCTCTTTATACCTATATAATATTTTAAATATTTTTATTTTGTTTTTCACATCTCCTTTATATCCCTCTCCTTCTCTCAGTATTTCCACATTCTTCTCCGAATATTTTGTTTTTGATTCTGCATAATATTTTTAATTTTTACTTTTCTATTTTTTCTGGTCTCTTTTTTTTCCTTACTCTTTCTTCTTTTTATTCTCTCTCTACTTTCATCCTATCCAACTTATTTCCTGCTTTGAGATTAGGATTTAGTTAAGTTAACTCTCCCTGTGCCTTCCCACATCACTCTATTCCTATTTTTTACCCACATTTCTCCCTAAACCTAATAATTTCTGATTTACCAAATTCTTCTTTGTGGTTCGTAGCCTATTAATATATAGTTGTTTGATGTTGAATAGATGTATCTGTTGAACTAGATTGTATCTGCAGACTATTGACTGTGCAAATACAGACTTTGGTTGATGCTGGCCTTAAGTTAGTGTTCTAGAACAAAACTGGTGTTATTTTCATCCCAAATGGGCAGAGTAAGCCGGTAAAACACAAGAAAAATTGCAAATCCAAGTATCTCAACTCCCACTCATGATAATCAGGGGACAGAACAGATAATGAATAATCCAGAGGAGAGTTCCCAAATAGCTCTACATACACTGTTGTCAAACATACAAAGGACTCTGTATGAGCGTGATAAGGAGAGAGTGAAGGCAAATAAAAGGTCAATGGAGGCAAACAAAAGGTCAATGCAGGAAAAGATTGAAAACCTAAAAAGGACTCTGTATGAGCGTGATAGGGAGAGAGAGGAGGCAATCCAAAAGTTTATACAGGAATATCATGAGTGTGAGGAAGCTACTAAGAAACTGATACAGGACTTGCATGAGAAGCTTGAGAATACTCAAAGAGAAAGGCAGGAATGGCGTGAGCAGGCTGAGAACACTCAAAGAGAGCTACAGGAATCTCACGAATGGGAGGAAGCTAATCAAAGAGTAATACAAGAATTGAGAGAGCAGGATGAGAATACACAAAGATCACTAAAGGCATTCATGGAATCCATTAACAAAGAGCTGAAGGAAGTCAGGGACCACAAAGGGAATGCTGAATGGAATCGAACAGATTGAATGGGAGTCCAAGGAAACCATACCCAATAAAGTAAGTGATTTGAGAATAAACAGTGAACACCAAATTAAGGAAGTAAAGAAGTTCATACAAGATCTAAAACAAAGCTTCAACAAAAAATTTGAAGACATCACAGCTGACAAATTAGAAGGAAAAGAAACAAAAAACAAAGTAGAAAGTCTTGACAGCAGGTTAGAACATGCAGAAGATCGAATCTCGGGGATTGAAGATAGCCAAGATATTATAGAGAAAGAATGTACAACCATCGAAGACAAGTCCAAGAAATATGATAGATCTATCCAACACTTGGAAAACACCATCAGAAGGCCTAATCTAAGGATAATGGGTGTAGAGGAGCACCTAGAAACAGAAGTTAATGGTCTAGGAAATTTGTTTAACAGGATCCTAGCAGAGAACTGCCCAAACATGCAAAAAGATAGGCCTATTCGGATACAGGAAGCTTTTAGAACTCCAAATGGACCAGACCAGAATAGGATATTCCACCGTCACATTATAATCCACAGAAGATCAATTCAGACCAAGGAAAAGATCCTTAAAGCTGTGAAGGAGAAAAGATTAATCTCCTCTAAAGGGAAACCAATTAGAATCACCTCAGATTTCTCAGCAGAGACAATCAAAGTAAGAAGAGCCACGACTGATGTATGCCATGCCCTAAAAACAAACAACTATCAACCAAGAATACTGTACCCAGCTAAACTCTCCTTCATAACTGAAGGCCAAATAAAAACCTTCCATAGCAAAGAAAAATAGACACAATAAATCTCCACCAAACCAGCCCTACAAAGTTTCTTAAAGATGTCCTACACATAGAAAACCAATAGGAGCACAATAAAGGCCAAGAAACTGCACCCAAACTGAGAATCCAAGAACCATGGGAAGAACTCAGTTTTTGCAGCCCCCAAAAAGGTGGATAACATGTCAAGAACTCCCGAACACCTCTCAGTCCTATCTCTCAATATTAACGGACTTAATTCTCCAATTAAGTGATATAGACTGTCTAGTTGGATTAAAAAGCAAGATCCAACTATCTGCTGCCTTCAAGAGTCACATCTTGCCCATAAAAACAAACACATTTTCAATGTTAAAGGCTCGAACTAAATCTAACAAGCAAACAGCCCCCATAAACAGTCGGGAATTGCAATTCAAATATCAGATAAAATAGACTTCAAATTAAAATTTGTGAGAAGAGATAAAGAAGGTCACCACTACTAATTAAGGGATCTCTCCTTCAAGAGGATATCACAATTCTAAATATCTATTCACCAAACAACAGAGCACCCAAATTTATTCAAGAAACAATACTTTCCCTCAAATCCCACATAGATCCAAAGACATTAATTGTTGGGGATTTTAACACACCACTCTCCCCACTAGATAGATTAACTCGGCAAAAATTCAACAGAGAAACTGCAGATCTAAACAACTGCATAGATCAACCAAATTTAACAGACATCTACCGAATATTTCACCCAGCAGTGTCAGAATACACGTTTTCTCAACAGCACATGGAACATTTTCTAAAATAGACCATATTTTAGGCCACAAAGCAAACCTGTCCAAATTCAGAAACTGAAGTTATATCTTTCATTCGCTCTGACCACAAGGGAATAGTATTAGAACTCAACACCAAAAGCCACCAAAGAAAGTCCGGTAACACATGGAGGCTGAACAACACACTGCTGAATCACAAGTGGGTCATGGAAGAGTTTAGAAATGAAATTCAAATGTTCATGCTATTCAACAAAAATTAGCACAGAGATTATCTCTCCTCTGGGACACAGCAAATGCAGTACTCAGAGTCATGTTTATAGCTCTGAGTTCCTACATCAACAAATTGAAGAGATCTGAAACCACCAATTTAATGAGACATCTGAACCTCCTTGAAAATGAGAAGCAAGAAAAACCCCAATCAAGTAGACAAAAATAAATAATTAAAATTAATCAGAATTAAATGAATTAGAATCCAAAAAAACTATAGAAAGAATCAACAAAACAAAGAGTTGGTTCTTCGAAAAAATAAACAAAATTGACAGACACTTAGCAAATCTTATCAGAAAAAGAAGAGAACACACCCAAATAAATAAATTCAGAGATGAGAATGGAAAATCACCTCAGAAACAACCAAGATTCAAAACAATATAAGGGAATATTTCTCACAACTTTATGCTAATAAGCTTGAGAACTTGGCAGAAATTGACCTTTTCCTAGCAAATACTGATATGCCAAAACTAAACCAAGATGAGTTAAACCATCTTTACAGGCACATAACAAGCATTGAAATAGAAACCGCAATAAGAGACCTCCAATCTAAGAAAAGTCCAGGACCAGATGGTTTTACAGCAGAATTCTACAAGGCCTTCAAAGCAGAGTTCATACCAATACTCCTCCAACTCTTCAATGAAATTGAAAGAGGAAGTTCACTATTGAACACATTCTATGAAGCCATCATAACCCTCATCCAAAAACCAGGCAAGGCCTCATCAAAGAAAGAGAACTATAGACACATTTCTTTGATGAACATTGATGCAAAACTTCTCAACAAAATTTTAGCCAATCGACTTCAACAATTCATCCAAAAAATCATACACCATGATCAAACAGGAATCATTTCAGGGATGCAAAGCTGGTTCAATATATGCAAATCAATTAATATTATTCATCACATCAACAGGACCAAGGATAAGAACCACATGGTTTTCTCCATAGATGCAGAAAAAGCATTCGACAAGATCCAACACCTTTTTATGATGAAGGTTTTGGAAAAAATAGGAATCCATGGAACATTCCTCAATACAATAAAGGCCATATATGACAAACCTACAGGCAGCATTATAATTAATGTTGAAAAACTACAGCCATTTCCTCTTAACTCTGGAACAAGACAAGGATGTCCACTCTCTGCACTGTTCTTCAATCTAGTATTAGGATGCCTAGCTACAGCAATAAGACAAGATGCAACATAAAGAGGATCCAAACAGGGAAAGAAGAAATAAAACTCTCCATCTTTACAGATGACATGATCTTGTATTTAAAGAATCCCATAGACTCCACTCCCAAATTACTCAATAGAATGGAAAAAAGACAGCCTCTTCAGTAAATGGTGCTGGCAAAATTGGTAAACTACTTGTAGAAAACTAAAGCGAGATCCTTATATATCACCCTGCACCAGAATCAACTCCAAATGGATCAAAGACCTAGAAGTCAAAGCAGACACTCTGAAAACATTACAGCATGGAATAGGAGAAACCCTAGGTCCCCTTGGCGCAGGCCGAAATTTTCTGAATAGAGACCCGGAAACACAACAAATCAAAGAAAGGTTGGACAAATGGGATTGCATAAAGTTGCAGAGCTTCTGCATGGCAAAGGACATAGCTAGTAAGATCAATAGAAAGCCCACGGATTGGGAGAAGATCTTCACTAGCCATACAACAGACAAGGGTCTCATATCTAAAATATACTTGGAACTTAAAAAATTAAATCCCCCAACAACAAATCCTCAACGAAGCAACTGCCCAATAAATAAGTGGGCTAATGACTTAAAGAGAAACATTAAGAAGGAAGAAGGATGGCCAATAGACACATGATGAAATGCTCAACGTCCCTAGCAATAAAGAAATGCAAATCAAAACATCAAGATACCACCTCACCACAGTTAAAATGGCAAAATCAAGAACTCTTAACAACAACAGATGCTGGAGGGGATGTGGACACAAGGGAACCTTACTTCATTGTTGGTGGGAGTGTAAACTTACAAACTTACAAACAAGACCACACTAAAGCTACCAGCACAACTATGTTTATTGCAGCACTATTTACTATAGCTATGATATGGAACCAACTCAGATGCCCCTCAGTAGATGAATGGATCAAGAAAATGTGGTATATATACACTATGGAATTCTATGCCTCCATCAGAAGGAATGACATTGCCCCATTTGTTAGGAAATGGAAAGACTTGGAAAAAATTATATTAAGTGAAGCAAGCCAAGCCCAAAGAAACATAGGTCCCATCGTTTCCCGTATTTGCAATATCTAATGTATGGAGGAGTCAAGCAGGAAAGGTCAGATAAGGTGATGTTAGGAAAATGAACCCTAAGATATGTATTTAATTTTCTTCTTTCATGTATTTGTTTCTAACACATTTATAAGATTATTTCTTTGTTGCTTTGTATGTCCCTCCCCCATAGTATAACCCCTGCTTTCACTGTATTTTATGTCGGTATAATTTGTGGAGGGGAAGGGGAAAAACAAGTCGTTTAAATCAGGATACAGGTGGACCCGTTGCAGCAATGAGAAGTACAAGTTGTCATGTCGAAAATGAACTTTATAACTTTGGTGGGCGTGGGATTAGGTGGGGGGAGGAGGGAGGCTGGGAATGGATGGGAAGGGGAAACAAAGGTGGAGGCTACAATGCTTGATAAGAAATGTACTCATTATCTTGCCCATGTAATTGTAACCCTTCTGTACAGTATTTTCACAATAAAATATAAATAAAATTAAAATAAAGACTTCCCTGTATAAATCATCTAAAGACATCCTTATAGGAAGGTGTCCAAACATAAATAAGACAAAGCTCATTCTTGGGACAGACTCTAAACGTGAGAAGACTGTGACAAATGCCTCTATTTAATTATGTATCATGTTTCAATGCAAAATTTTTAATGATAAATGAATCAATGTCCTAAATTATTGTGTATAATTTTATAATAGATGTGTAAAATGTAAATGGGAATGATAATATAAATAAAATAAACATTAAAAGATTGAATCAAATAAAAAAATAAATACAAAATCAATAATGAGAATCATAACATGTAATAAAGATACATATGTAAGTATATATCATATATTACATATGTATAGAAATATTTTTTCCATGCAAAGCCTTCATTCAGGTCATGGGAACTCTAGCCTGAATTTCTTTTCCTCAATGACAGTAAATTTTTCCTTCACCCATGGTACAAAAGAGCTACCTGGACGGTGATATAAATACTGATATAAATACTGGCCCCAGTTCCAAGACAGTAACTTAATTTTTTAATGGAAGCAGTTTATTCAGTTTATTCAGTTCCATACTGAACATTAAATAAAAAGCAGTATAGAATTTTGTACATCTATTCAGACATCCCTCCCTTAACCCAAAAGTGCTTCTCGGAATACTACATTGTTTCTGTTTTTGTATGTTTTTTATTGTAAAAATGTTGTACAGAGTGGTCACAGTTACATGAGCAAGGTCATGAGTATATTTCGTATTGAGCATTGCTACCTCCTCCTTTGTTTTCACCCTATCATCCCTTACCTCCCATCTCCACAAGTACTCACCCTGCCAAGCTCAGTGACTTAATTTTTTAGTTTTGTCTTGGCATGAGGTTTGAACTCAAGTAGTAGCAAATCTGCACTTTCCCTCACATTGCTACAAGTTCCTGAGTTCAAATCCCAGTCTAGAAAGAAAACTGGCAGAAATTCAAAACCAGAGAACTCTATTATTTTTAAATTTAGTTAAATAATCAATTAATTTTTTTCTTTTTTCTTTTTTTTTGTTTTTGGCCAATCATGGGGCTTGAACTCATGCCGTGGCAACTCTGCCTCAGCTTTGATCACCCTAGGCTGGGTGCTGCCTCAGGACCCATACCCAATCCTGGAATCCTAGGCCCAGAGGGCTTGCAGAAAGAAAAAAAGTGAGCTAGCATAAAAATTGGCAAGCTGCGGAAGGACGGGGTTTAATTTTTTTTTCTTTGCATGGTGCCCATCCTGGGTTTGAATGCCACGGTTGCAAAATGGACCTGACTTGCCATTGCTGAAGGCTGGCGGGCTAGCAGGGAAGCCATAGGCCAACCTGTCAACATAGGTCCTGTATTCAAATCCAGGTCCTGACAACTACCAGTGGCAGGAGATCACAAGACACTCATTCCTATGCATAGGAATACCAATTGAAAGAGAAGTTTGCGCATTGGTCGAGCCTAAAATTGGATTCAATAATCCTAGGACAATGATTGATCTTAATTTAATGCTTTATTAAAGATGAAAAGAATAGTATTCCTTTAATTATGGTATAATAAATACCTAAGAGTTGGTAGGAATATAGTATATGTCATTCAATCATAGATAGGAGTCTATGGTGCTTTTTAACAACATATATTTATTTGTATAATACTCTCTGCTTATCCTTGTATCGCTGTTTTGGCCAATTCTGGGTCACGATCTCAGCACCTGGGAACCACCTCACTGCTTCATTGGCTAGAGGCTGTTGTGAACACACTCACCCATTCATGAATTGTTCCTGCTAGGCCCTGAGTTCAGATCCTAGCACTGCTAAAAATTTAATCTTGGAGTATGAAGCCAAGTGTGACACCTGTTTTCCTTTTCTGGGAGAGTCCTGGGTGTCAGGCATAATGGAGAACACATCTACAAATCTAGATGGTATGTGATCGTATGTAAACAATGTAATACATAGGATTCATCACAGTCAATAAAATAAATGGTAAATTACAAATTTCAAACTCTACTATAAAGCATTAGTAATCAAAACAGCTTGGTACTGGCATAAGAACAGACCTCAGGACCAATGGAATAGAATTAAAAACCCAGAAATGAACCTACAGACCTATAGCCATCTAATCTTCGATAAGGGAGCTAAAACAATAGAATTGAAGAAAGACAGCCTCTTCAGGAAATGGTGCTGGCAAAATTGGTAAACTACTTGTAGAAAACTAAAGCTAGATCCCTATATATCACCCTGTACCAGAATCAACTCCAAATGGATCAAAGACCTAGAAGTCAAAGCAGACACTCTGAAAACATTACAGGATGGAATAGGAGAAACCCTAGGTCTCCTTGGCTCAGGCCGAAATTTTCTGAATAGAGACCCGGAAACACAACAAATCAAAGAAAGGTTGGACAAATGGGATTGCATAAAGTTGCAGAGCTTCTGCATGGCAAAGGACGTAGCTAGCAAGATCAATAAAAAGCCCACGGATTGGGAGAAGATCTTTACTAACCATACAACGGACAAGGGTCTCATATCTAAAATATACTTGGAACTCAAAAAATTAAATCCCCCAACAACAAATCTTCAAAGAAACAACTGACCAATAAATAAATGGGTTAAAGACTTAAAGAGAAATTTCTCTGAAGAAGAAAGAATGAGGGCCAATAGACACATGAAGAAATGCTGAACATCCCTAGCCATAAAAGAAATGCAAATCAAAACAACATTGAGACACCACCTCACTCTAGTTAGAATGGCAAAAATCAAGAACTCTAACAACAACAGATGCTGGAGGGGATGTGGACAGAAGGGAACCTTGCTTCACTGTTGGTGGGAATGTAAACTTGTTCAACCACTTTGGAAAGCAGTATGGAGGTTCCTCCAAAGATTTCACATAGAACTCCCCTATGATCCAGCAATCCCACTTTTGGGCATCTACCCAAATGTTTACAAGCAAGACCACACTAAAGCTACCAGCACAACTATCTTTATTGCAGCATTATTTTACCATAGCTAAGATATGGAACCAACCCAGATGCCCCTCAGTAGAGGAATGGATCAAGAAAATGTGGTATATATACACAATGGAATTCTATGCCTCCATCAGAAAGAATGACATTGCCCCATTTGTTAGGAAATGGAAAGGCTTGGAAAAAATTATATTAAGTGAAGTAAGCCAGGCCCAAAGAAACATAGGTCCCATGGTTTCCCTTATTTGCAATATCTAGTATATGTATGAGTCAAGCGGAAAAGGTCAGATAATGTGATGTTAGGAAAATGAACCCTTAGATATGTATTTTAATGTTTTTTTTCTTTCATGCATGTGTTTCTAAAGCATTTAAAAGATTATTTCTTTGTTGTTTTGTATGTCCCTCCCCCACAGTATAACCCCCGCTTTCACTATATTTGATGTTAGTATAACTTGTGGAGGAGATGGGGAAAAACAAGTCGTTTAAGGATACAGTTGGACCTGTTGCAACAATGAGAAGTACAAGTTGTCATGTCCAAAACGAGCGTCGGTGCGGGGGGGGGGGGGGGGGGGGAAGGGGGAGGGCAGGAAGGGGGAGGCTGGGAAGGGATGTGAAGAGCAAACAAAGGAGGAGGCTGCAATGCTTGGTAAGAAATGTACGCATTATCCTGCCCATTTAATTGTAAACCCTGTGTACAGTATGTTGACAAATAAAATAAAATAATATTTAAAAAAAAATAAATAAATGATAAATTAATGAAAAATATAAAAAATTACAATGAATAACCACACCACACATAATATAGACTGAACATCTGTATGGAAGTTTAATCCTATCTTTAAAATGTATATAAGGAGTATGTTTGCCAGGTCAGGGGCTTGAATTCAGGCCTAGGGAACAGGCCTGACTTACTGGTCTTCAAGCACGGCGAGCTTCCCCTTTCCCCACAGTGCAACAGAGTTACCCAGACCCCGGGTTCAAATTCCAGGACTTGCAGACAAGAAAATGGCACACATTCCAAGCCAGGGAGCTTCATTAGCATTTTAAATATTTTTTTAAGTTCACTTCGCATTTATTTGATACATATTGATTTTATACCATGAGATTTTTTTCAAAAAGGGGTTTAAACTTTTACATTTCAGCATAGCACATTGGTGTTTCTATTTTGACCATTTGCCCTGAAGAGTGAGAACAAAAATAAGGATATGATTTCTCTCTAGAATGTCAGGACAGTTGAATTTATTTCTATTTAGAGTTATTTCTACAATTATAAACTCTCTGCATTTGTGTCGTATGAGTTTTCCTCAGTGCCTACCACGACATACACTAGGGGAGTCCTCATAGCACAAAAGGTTTGGTTTCTGAATAAAACCTCACTTCTGTGAGGACAGTAGGTACTTCTAAGCATTTTGGGAATAAACTGGATTGTAAAATGAAAAACGAAAACAATGGGACTGTGATGTATCTCAGTAGTGGAGTACTTTCCTAAAGAGCATAAGACCTTGGCAGAAAAGTTTCCTAAAGCTCAGAATGTTAGAATTTTATGATCTGCATGAACAAACTTCTTTTTTTACTTATTTTTTGTCCTGGGGCTAGAACTCAGGGGTTATCCCTTTGCTCTTCAGCTCAAGGCGAGTGATCTACTACCTCATTCACAGCGCCACCTCTGTTTTCTAGTGGTTTATTGGAGATAAGAGTCACTCGGACTGACTTTGAACCACCAACCTCAGATCATAGCTCCCTGAGTAGCTAGGATTATAGGCATGAGTCACCGGTGCCAGGCACATGAACGAATTTCTTAAAGATTGATTCTGAGAAAGGAAACTTGGAATACACTTTTAGTATAAATAATTTATACTGCCATGTTTAAGGCACTAATTCAGAAATATTTATTCATTGGCTGGTTTCTGATTTTATTTAAAGATATATATATATATATGCATTATTAATATATATACATATATATTTTTAAAAACATAGCTTAGAAGTGCACCTAAGAGCTTATGTGCTCATGAAAAGTTATACAACTGCACAAGCTTCATTTTTTTTCAGTTTGGTTGGTACCTTAAATTAGGTGGGATTTGTGTATTATCATTTTGTTTTCTGTTTTTGGAGGATTTCTCTCCCTTTTATCCCCCTAACTCCTCTCCTCACATTTGAAGTCAGCTTGCTCTTTCTTGGCTTCGTTGTTCATAGCTGATTTTCTACCACTTCAGCTATGCCTGTAGCCTGCCTTTTGCCAGTGAATTGGAGATGATATCTCTCAGGCTTTTCTGCATTCATTGGCTTTGAAATTTCATCTTCCAGTTCTCAGCCTCCTGAGTAGTTACAGATGTGAGCCACTGTGGTGCCTAGGGATAAATTAGACTTTGGTTGGTGTATTCTTTTTGTTTTTCTAAGCATAGGATCATCTACTATAGTATTTCTCTGAATGTCCTAGGTCTGAAGTAAGATATAATACATTTGCAAATCTGTATAATTTTCATAAGATGTAGTGAATTTAATATGTGTTATAAGAGTAATAATAGTCAGTAAATATAATTAATAAATAATACAAAAAGCAATATGCAGTAAACATAAATATGTAGATATTAATCATTTCAAATGTGGATGAAAATTAATTTACAGGGCTGGGAATTGAATTCAGGCCTAGGGAACAGGCTTGGATTGCTTGTATTCAAAGGGTGAGTTTCCCCATTCCCCACAGTGCATTAGAGTTTCCCAGACTCCAAGTTCAAATCCCAGGCCTGGCAGAAAAAAAATGAGCATGCATTCCAAGTCAGGGAGCCCCATTAGTATTTTTAATATTTTTAAAATTTATTTTATTTTATTTTCTATATATTTTAATATTTTATTATTTTATTTATTTATTCATTTATTTAGCCTTGAAGTTAGGTCGTGGCAACTCTGCCTCAGCTTCCATCACCCTAGCCTGGGTTGGTGCAGCCTCTGGACACACAGCCCATCCTGGGAACCTAGGCCTCAGGGGCTGACAGGAAAAAAAAGTGAAAATGGCATGGAAAAATAGCCATGAATTGTAAACAGTTAGAGGTTTCTCGGTTTTCCTTCCTTGCATGGTGACCATCCCGGGTACAAATGACAAAACTGCAACCTGTAGGTCACCTGGCATTGCTGTCAGCTGGCTGTCAGCGAAGCCATAGGCTTCTGCACACCTAGGCCCTGAGTTTGAATCCCAGTCATGACATTTACAAAGGGCTGGAGAGCCTAAGAAACTATTGCCTGTACATAGGAACACCAGAGAAATGTGGTCAATGTCATGGTTGGATGAGTAGTTTGTCAATTAGTCTAGCAAAAATTAAATCCAGTATTCACAAGATGTGGATTGATTTTAATTTATAGTTTATTATGCATTAAAAATACATTTTGTGTGTGTGTGTGTGTGTGTGTGTGTGTGTGTGTGTGTGTTTTGTCAGTAGCGGGAACTGAACTCTGGGCCTGGGCGTTGTCCCTCAGCTTTTCAGCTCAGGGTTAGGGCGGTACCATGTGAGACACTGTGCCATTCCCTGCTTTTTTTGACCATGTGTTGCTGAGGAATCAAATCCAGGACTCTTGCATGCAAGATAAGCACTCTCCCAATGAGCCACCTTCCCATCCCCTAAAAGAATACTATTGATTAAATGGAGTCCTCACTAAATACCTGAGAATCCCTAGGAAGGTAGTATATGTCATTGAATACTAGATAGACATCACTCACAGTATCTACATATATATTTATTTGTATACCACCATTTGCATAGAAAGATACTGCTATTTTGGCCAAACCTGTATCTCCATCCTAGGTCCTGGGATCCACCTGGCACCTGAATGTGCTAGAGGCTGCCATGCTGACACACACCCATTCGTGAATTCGGCCTCTAGGCCCTCATTTCAGGTCCCAGCATTGCTAAATGTCTTCCTGGATTAAGATTGCAAGTGTGATACCTGTTTTCCTTTTCTCTGCAAGTGCTGGGTGTCAGGTATGATGTTTATAATATGTCTGCAAAGCTACATGCTATGGAATAGATTTGAATGAATGTAATAAATGTTATAGGTGCACTCACAGTCCATAAAATAAATGGTAAACAAATAAATATATAATAAAATATAATGAATCATTCCAACAAACAAGACATAGACTGAATGTATGGATGTAATTATAAATGATATAATAAAAATGTGTATAAATGTTATGTTCTCCAAGGCTGGGGATTGAATTCAGGCTTAGGGAACAGGCCTGAATTCCTTGTCTTCAAGGGAGGAGAGCTTCCCTTTTCTCCCATCCCCTGCCCCAAGTGCATCAGAATTACCCAAATCCCAAGGTGACATCCCTGGCCTGGTAGACAACAAAATGGCACAAAATCCATGACAGGGAGCTTCAATAGTGTTGTTAATTAATTTATTTATTTATTAATTTTTGCCAAGCATGGGGTTTGAACTCAGTTTGTGGCAACTTCTCCTCAATTTCCATCACCCTAGCCTGGGATGGTGCAGCCTCTGGACCCACAGCCCATCCTGTGGTCCTAGGCCTCAGGGGCTTACCGGAAAAGAAAATGAAAACAGCACCAAAAAAAAAGTCACAAACTGCAGACGGTCAGCAGTTTCTGTTTTCTTTCCTTGCACGTTGACCATACTGGATGTGAATCATATGGCTGCAACCTGTAGGTCATCTAGCATTTCTGAAGGCTGGCTCTATCAGCGAAGCCATAGGCCAACGTGGACAGTAGGCCCTGAGTTTGAATCCCAGTCATGCCACTTACAAGGGGCTGAAGTGCCTAAGAAACTATTGCTTGTCCATAGGAACACCAGAGGAATGTGATTAATGTCATGGTTGGAAGAGTAGTCCTTCAATCAGTCTTGCATAAAATTAGACCCAATAATCACTGGACAGGGATTGAATTTTATTCATAGTTTATTATGCATTAAAAGAATACTATTGATTAAATGGACTGTCAAATTCTCTATCTTGGTGTGTGTTTGTGTGTGTGTGTGTGTGTGTGTGTGTGTGTGTGTGTGTGTGTGTGTGTGTGTGCGTGCACGCGTTTGCCAGTCCCGGGGTTTGAATTCAGGGCCTGGACGCTATCCCTGATCTTTTGTGCTCAAGACTAGCACTCTATTACTTCAACCACAGCTCTACTTCTGGCTTTTTGGGAGTTTAATTGGAGAAAAGTGTCTCATATAGACTTTCCTGTTTGCATTTGGCATCCTCAGATCTCAGCTTCCTTTGGAGCTAAGATTACAGGGGTGAGCCAACAGCACCTGCACTCTACCTGTTACCCATAACCTTGGCCCTCTTCTAAGTCTCAGTAGAAAATGTCTCACCATGCTCACTTTTTTTTTTTTTTTTGGCCAGTCTTGTGGCTTGAACACAGGGTCTGGGCATGTTCCTGAGCTTCTTTTGCTCAAGGTTAGCACTTTTATTGCTTAAACTACAGTGTCACTTTTGGATTTTTCTGTTTCTGTGGTAGGGAGGAATCGAACTCAGGGCTTCATGTGTGCTAAGTAAGCACTCTACCAGTAAACCACATTCGAAGCCCAAGGCTTACTTCTAATGGGAGTTATGATGGTGGGATTTATAGGATTACCCCTTTTGGCACAGAAATTGCTGGCTATTTTCTATCTTTCCCAGGAATTGGGACCAGCCTGAGACTCGGCAATGAGGAATGATGAATGAATTATGGCACCAGCCCCCAGAGGCCTAGGCTCACATCTTACAGAAGGATAGCAGATATGGAGTCACGACCTTCGACAACTCCTACAGCCTAAGAATTGTGGTTTCTCTTGACAAGTGCCAGGACATAACTTACCCATTGTACACACCAGTTGCACACACCAGCCCACGCAAAGCTTTCCTGGCTTCAGTTCTTAAACTGCAGTGAAGGATGCTTGTTCAAGATGCCTGCTCAGACTTAGTACTCTCTGAGGGCTTGTTCCAGCTTGCCCAGTTTGGGGGGCTGGGCATGGGCAACCTGCTCAATGCCCATCATCCAGGCCCTGTCCCTGAGCCCTTTTGATCATGGGTAGTGCTCTGCACCTTGAGCCATGGGCCACTCAGGTTTTTTTTTTGTTATTATTTTGTTTTGATTTCCTGTGATCTCTTAAGAAGTATGAATGTCGAGGACTTTCCTACCCAGGCTGAATTCAAATTTGCATCTCAGCCTCCTGAGGATCTAGGATTACAGGCAAGAGCCACTGACACCTGGCTTCTTTTTCTTCTTGTTCTTTTTTTTTCGTGACAACCTGAAATCTTCACGGTGTCATTCCAATGGTTTGCAGTCCCAGGCTTGGAATTCCAATGCTCGGAGGGCCACCCACAAATGGAGGGAGATCCTGACTAACTCATTCCTATTCATGTGAATGCTAATGGAACATTATTAAAATAATAATTAAATTTTCAGTTAATTCATGACTCTATTTTAGAATGCCACAAAAAAATTATTGAATTTATATCTTCCATTCTAGCACGATGGTATGATTAAGGATATTGACTGATTTTTTTATTAATGATTTTATAAGTATTAGATGATGATACTTCATTAAATGGAAGCATAATTTAATGACTAATAATTTGTAAAAATATATAATTTAATAATATCCTCACATTCCTTCTGTCAGTATATATATATATACATATATGGTACTACTGTGGATTGATCACAGGTCCTCAGAACTTCCTGGCAGCTCAGTTTTCTGGAGGCTGGTGGGCTAAGACTGTGACCCCATTTATGGATTGGGCATTGTAAGCCGTGAGTTGAAATCCCAGCATGGCCAATAATATATTCATGAAGTAAGAAGCGAATTTTGACAAATTTTTTTCCTTCTCTGTGAAATTCCTGGGTCTCAGTATGTGTGATATGATGTAATAAAATAAATGTTTTTTGTGTAATAATACTAAATAAATAAGGGTAATAAATGTCATATGGAATAAACCCATGTATGTAAATAGATCTCATATATGAGTATTATTTTTTCCAGTACTGGGACTTCAATTCAGGCCCTTGGAACTTTTCTGAACTTCTTGTCTTCAAGGACGGTGATCTTCCCCTTAACCCACAGTGCCACAGAGTTACCCAGACCCTGATTTTAAATGCCAGGCCTACCAATGAAATTGTGCAAATTCCAAGCCATACCTTATTATTATTGTTGTTGTTGTTGTTGTTATTGTTATCATTATTATTATTATTTGGTTTTAGGCAAAGCACTGGGCTTGAACTCAAGTCTTGGCATCTCTGCCAAAGCCAATCCTGGGAGCCTAGGTCCTGAGTTCAAATCTCAGGGCTGGCAAAAAAATAAAAAGTAAAAGTATAAAACTGAGAAGTTCAATCCAGTGGTTTTACTTTTCTTTTACCTTTGTATTGTACCATCCTGGGTCTAAATAACAATGCCCAGACAATATACATGACCTTACATTGCTGATTTTGGCGGGCTATTAGGGAAGCCAAGCGGAAATCAGCAACTTAGGCCTGAAGTTTGAATTCTGGGACTCCCACTAATGAATGGCTGGCAGGAGATTCTAAGAAACACTTTCCAGTGCTGGGAAGGTGGCTCAGTGGTAGAGCACTTGTCTTGCATGCTAGAGGCCATGGTTTCGATTCCTTAGCACCACATAAGCAAAAAGAAAAAAGCCGGAAATGGCGCTGTGGCTCAAGTGGTAAAGCACTAGCCGTTAGCTGAAGAGCTGAGATACAGCGACCAGACCCAGAGTTCAGGCCCCAGGACCGGACCGCCCCAAAAAATTTTTAAAAATAAATATTAAAATTTAAATTTAAAAAAGAAACGCTTTCCAATAGACATCTGTACTAATAGAATGTTGTAAATGTAACAATTACATTAGTAGTTAGTGTATGATTATATTAAAAATTATACACAACAATTATACTACATTGACTAATTTTCAATTAATACTTTATTATGTATTCAATCATGATACTTAAAAAAAGGAAGGAATAATTTAATTGGCAATATTTGGTAGAAATATATATGCAATTTCATAATTTACAGACATCTCTCGTTAAATAAATCTACATCTATCTATCTATCTATCTATCTATCTATCTATCTATCTATCTATCTATCTATCTTTCTATCTACCAATCTACACATTTATCTGTTTATACACTTGTCACTACTGGGGCTCAGTGGTAAGAGTGCTCGCCTAGTAAATACGACGCCCTTGGTTCGATTCCTCACTACTATGTGCATAGAAAAATCCAGAAGTTGTGCTGTAGTTCAAATACTCGAGCACTAGCTTTGAGCATAAAGGCTGAGAGACTGTGTCTACACCCTTACTCAAGACCCAGGACTGGCACCAAAACAAAACAAAACAAAACAAAAAAAAAAAAAAGAAAAGATAGAATTTTCTGACTGCAACCATATAAAGATAGGGCTGCAAATACCTCACCACAGAGCAAGCTGTGGGTCTAGTGCTGACATTTGCCATCTAACCTGAATTAGCCAGAGGCAAATCGCTGCAACCCAGTTCCATGGACTAGATGCTGCTGGCTTGCTCATCCTGTCATCCAATATACTCGGGGGCTGAGATCTGACACTGGTGGGTTTAAAACCCAGCCCTGGCAGGAAGTCTGTGAAACTCTGAGCTGTGGCTTAAAGTGGTAGAGTTCTAGCCTGATCAAAAGACCTTAGGACAGTACCCCCAACATTTCAGTGCAATCCCCGTGGCTGACTTCCTTCCCCCCAAAAAAAACCTCACTCCTCTAAAATCTAAATTTGGACTGTTTCTGGTTTGTTTCTGAAAGAATGGTGATACTGATGAAAGCACCCTAATTCTAATGATATTATGTGTGTTACAGCTATGTGATAAGTCTTGCATGAGTTGTTGTGTGCTGAGTCCTTCATGGGGTACATTTTTTCATTTTTTTCATCTGGTTCTTGTAAGAGCTCCACAAGTAAGATGATTGTGCAGATGAGAAATTTGTGGCTCAGATATGTCTTCATGTCAGGGCCAAAATTATGTATGTACCTCACTATAGTGAGTTGTCTCCTGCAGACAATTGTTTTGGTTTATGTTTCTTGATCATGAACCTTGAATTCAGGGCCTAGCCAGTGACACTTATCAGTGGGGATCATGGGTAGCGCCCTACCACGTGGAGCCAAGGACCCCCTTGCAACAGAGTGTTACAGTTTAGACGTGTAGTAGCTGAGGTCTGTCATCCTGCCTACTCAGGAAGCTGGGATCTGACGATCTGGCTTCAAAACTATCCCAGAAAAAAGGTCCCATGAGACTATTATCTCCTATTCACCATTTAGAAACTTGAAGTGGAAATTAGTCGCTGCTGACTCGTGTCTGACATTCTAGGTATTCAGGACGCTGAGAGCTGAGGATCATGGTCCAAAGCCAGCCTGGGCAAGAAATTCCTTGAGACGCTTCTCTCCAGTGACCCACCCAAAACCTCAAGGGGTGCTGTTTTTCAAGTGGTAGAGTGATTGGCTTCAGCTAAAGAGCTCAAGGACAGCACCCAGGCCTAGACTTAAATTCCTCCAACTTCCAACAAAAGAAAGAAAGAAACCTGAAGTAGAGTGCTGGGAATGTGTCTTAGGAGTAGAGTGCGTTGCATGTATGAATCCCTGGGTTTGATTTCTTAGTACTACATCTCTAGAAAAAAGCCTGAAGTGGCTGTGTGCCTCAAGTGGTAGAGTGCTATCCTTGTACAGGGGAAACTCAGGTGCAGTGTTCAGGTCCTGAGTTGAAGCTCCAGGACAAGTATATGAATATGAACACGCATACACACACCAATACCAGAAGTGAAGCGCTGACACCAAATGATAAAGAACTGAGCTTCTGCTCTGAGCTCATGGTCAGTACCCACGTCCTGTGTTCAACTCTGAAACACAGCCACCCAGGGCCCAACTAAGATAGGTCAAAGTTTCAAAATCTGATGAGTTTCACAAGCCCTAGATGACAGGAAGCATAGTGATAATACACATGTGCTATGATTTAGCAAGTTTCTGGAAACCCAAGGAGGCATCATTGCCAATAATGAATCATTTCATTAGGTTCAGCTTGCTAGTTGTCTGCCAGAAGGACCCTTGAATTAATTGTAGCAGGTTATTTCAACACTGAAACATAGTCTAACAAAGACAGGATAAGTACAGGGAACTTGGGCATGGGAGGTTCACAAATGAAATCTTCCTGTCACAACAGAGCTCTCGGCAGAGAAATAGCTTGAGGTACACAGAGGCCTTTTTCTCCTGGACTTCAGAGCCCACCCACACTACTCACTAATTGGCCTAGAAGGAGTTTTTTTAATCACTCAGCTGTACAGGAGTGAAGCATGTTCCAACAATGAGGAAGACTTCTTCCAGGAGTCCCCAATGTGGAGAAAACCTCAGCCTACAATGGGAACAGCGAGAGGAGCCCCGGAAGATGCACTGTCTTGAAAACTCTCTCTGTTCTATGAAATCATTCTATTCAAAGCAAATTTCCTAGCTGGATACCTTTCATCGTAGGAACTCTAGACCTTCACCAATAGAAATACATTCATACATACATGGGGAGACATGTTGTTACTGGCTTTTTTTTTTTGCCAGGTCTGGGTGTTTTACTAAGAGCATAGGCAATGTTCCTGAGCTCCTTTTGCTCAAGGGTAGCACTCTGCCCTTGAGTCATAGCCCCATTCATGGGAACTTTTTATTCCTGTAATCCCTCAGAAATAAGAGTGTGGTGGAATTTCCTGTCCTGGCTGAATTCAAACTGGTATTCTCTACCTCTCAGCCTCCTGAAGAGCTAGGATTACAGGTAGGATCTACTGACACTTGGCTTTCTTTTCTTCTCATTCTTTTCTTTCATCCTGACAGTCTGAAATCTTCACAGTGTCATTCCAATGGTTTGCATTTTGAAGTAAAATACCCAGGCCTGGAGTTGAAGTGCCTGGACTGCCACCTATAAATGGAAGGAGATCTTGAGAAAATCATTCCTATCCATGGGAATGCCTAATGGAATGTTATGAAAGTAACAATTAAATTTGCAGTTAGTTCATGATTCCCTTATAGAATGCCACACAAAAAGTATTGGATACTGTCTTCCATTCTAGCACCATGGTATGATTCTCAAAATTAAGGAATACTGACTACTTTTACATTAACGCTTTAATAAGTATTCAACCATGATATTCATTTCATTAGAAGGAGGCATAATTTAATAACTAATAATTCATAGTATATGTAATTTAATATCCTCACATTCTCTCTCTCATATACATAGCAAACTACACATTTATCTATCTATCTATCTATCTATCTATCTATCTATCTATCTATCTATCTATCTATCTATCTATCTATCTATCTATCTATCTGTCCGCCACTAATATTGCTTGATCACAGGTTCTCAGAAATGGCTGGCAGTTCACTTTGCAAAGACTTTTGTTTTACAACTTACCCATTCATGATTTGTGCACTGTGGGCTGTGAGTTCAAATCCCAGCATGGCCAAAATTTTATATGTGGAGTCAGGAGCCAATTTTGACTCATTTTATTCCTTCTCTGTGAAAGTCCTGGGTCTCTGTATTATGTATAATCTATATGCAAATAAATCCATGTCATAAGATGTAATAAATGAAATAAATGTTATATATGTAATAATACTAAATAAAATAAATAAAAAATAAAGGTAATAAATGTCATATGGAGTAAAGACGTGTATGTAAATAGATCTCATGTATGAATAATATTTTTTCCAGTGTTGGGGCTTGAATTCAGGCCCTGGAAACTGGTCTGAAATTCTTGTCTTCAACGATGGTGGGTTTCCCCTCCTCCACAGTGCCAGAGAGTTAATCAGACCTTGAGTTGAAATCCCAGGCCTGTCAGAAAAATGGTGAGAATTTGAAGCCAGGGTCTTAAATTTTTTTTGACCAGGAATATGCACTGTCTTGAAATCACTCTCTGTGCTATGATATCATTCTATGCAAAGCAAATTTGTTAGCTGGGTGCTATTCTTCACAATGACTATGGATGTTCACTGAAAGAAATATATGCATATATACGCAGACACATGCAGTTACTGGTTCTTTTTTTTTTTAGTGCAGATCCTGAGGCTTGAACTGAGCCTAGAAATTGTCCCTGAGCTCCATTTACACAAGGAAGCACTTTATTGTGGCTTAATCCATGATACTTCATTAAATGGAGGCATAATTTAATACCTAATAATTATTACTAATATTTTACATGTAATTTAATAATATATAGACATCTCACATTCTATAAATATATTTATATTTTCTATAAATATATTTATATTTAAATGTACAGTTATTTGCAGCAATTTACACATCTATCTATTTATATATTGACCACTCCTGGAGCTAGAACTCAGGTCCTGGGAACTGCCTGGCATTGAATTGGTTTGAGTCTGCTGTGCTTAATCTGACCCCTTGATGAATTGGACATTCCAGGCCCTGAGTTCAAATCCCAGGAGTGCTGAAGTCAATTGGTGGAGTAAGAAGCCAATGTTGACCTAATTTCCTTTCCGTGGAAATATTGTGCCCTAGGTACTATATGTAATATCTATGCAAATACATATGTATGATATATATTATACATGTATATAAATATTATTCTTGCCAGTTCTAGGGCTGGAATTCACACACTGGGAAATGCTCCGGATTTTTTTTTTCTTCTAGGTTAGCTTTCACTTCACCCAGAGCACAATAGTGTTACCTAGTCTTTGAGTTCAAATTCTAGGTATGGCAGATAAAGTAGCCCAAACTCCTAGCCAGGACCTTAACTTTTTTGTGGGGGCAGGCACGGGGCTTGAACTCAGGTCGCCACAACTCTGACTCAGCCTTGACTACCCTAGGCTGGGGTGCAGCTTTTACACCCACAGATGATCCAGGGATCCTAGGACCTGTGTTCAACTCCCAGCTCTGGCAAAAAAAGTAAAGCAACCAAGATGGAGGAGGAAAAACCAGGAAATTTTAGACAACAGTTTTACCCTTGTTTCCTTTGCACTGTGACCATCCTGGCTCTCAATGACTCGGCTTGAAAATTGCACATGTCCTTGCATGGCCAAAGGCTGGCGAGCTGTCAGTGAAGCCTGAGCCCAACAAAGGCACCTAGGCCCTGAGTTTGATGCTGGGACTTCCAAATACTCGTTCCTATCTATAGGAACAATAATAGAATCTTTGTAATGTACCAATTGAACTACTAATTAGCTAGTCATTGTATTATAAGATTGTACGCAATAAATATAGGTCATTGATTAACTTAATTAACACTTTATTAAGTCTCCTACTGTGATTAATTTATGGTGGCATAATTTTAGACCAAATAATTCATAGTAATAGAATATATAAAAATAAGATATAGGTCATCATTCTTTATATAGAGTTACACACTAGAATCTACATAAATGTCTATCTGTCTCTCTCTCTATAACTTTATTTATAGATTCATATACATATGTAAATACACACACACATTGCAATCTACACATCTATCTGTTTATATATTGGCCACTCCTAGGGCTTCATCTCAGGTCCTCAATTTTGCCAGACAACTTCACTTGCGTCAGCCTGGTGGGCTAACATTGACCCACTAAAATATATAATTGACCCTCTAAAATATATAATAACTAAATAAAAAACAAAATGAAATGAATAGCTACACTAACTGCAATATACAATAAACATGTATATGTAAATATAAATCATTTATTAAATATGTATATGAATATTATTTTAGCAAGTGCTAGGAACAGGCCTTCTTTCTTGTCTTCCATCATTGTGAGCTTTCCCTTCCCCCACAGTACTGCAGATTTACCCAGCCCCTGAGTTCAAATCCCAGGCCCGGCAGAAAAAATGGCGTGTATACAACACCAAGTAGCCTAATAATTGTTTAAATATTTTTAATGTATATATGTACGTATTCATTTATGTATTACATATTTTTATTTTGTCAAGCACAGGGCTTGAACTCAGGGCATGGCAACTCTGCCTAAGTTTTGATCACTCTAGGCTGGGTTGCAGCCACTGGAGCCACAGCCGAACCTCGGTTGTGGGCCTCAAAGGATGACAGGAAAAATAAATAAATAAAACGACACAGAAAAAAAACCAGTAACTTGCAATGGCTGCCGGTTTTACATTTGTTTTTTTTTCAAGGTGACCATCCTGGGTCTAAATGACAGGGCTGAAAAAAGTGTTGGTAACCTGGCATTGATGAAGGCTGTCAGACTTCCAGAGAAGCCATGGGCCAACACGACAACATAGGCATTGTGTTCGAAGTCGGGTCCTGACCCCAACCAATGGAGGGAGATCCTAAGAGTCTCGTTCCTATTCATAGGAATACCGATGGAAAGATATGAATGTCAAGGTTGAATTACTTGTTCCTGAATGATACTAGCATAAAATTAGAGAGGGATTTTAGGAGGCTGATGGATTTTAATGAATATTTTTGACACATTAAAAAATACTATTAATTACATGGACACAATAGTTTCGGGACAGTGGTCGATATAATTAATAATTCATTAAGGATGAAAACAGTAATATTAATTACATGGAGGCATAATAAATACCCAAGAATTGGTACGAATGTAGCCTATATAAGTAAATAATGTATAGACATCTCTGGCACTCTATAAAGATCTATATTTATTTGAGTACTACCATCTGCATGTCCATCTGTTCTTGTTCTGTAAACCCCTGGGGCTCAATCTCAGGTGCTAGGAACTGCTTGTTGGCTCCATATGCCCCAGGCTGGCGTGCTGACACTCACTCATTCATGAATTGGGCCTTGTAGGCTGTAAGTTCAGATGCCAGAACTAACAAAAATTGAATCATGCAGTAAGACACAGGGTGACACATGTTTTCTTTTTCTGTGAAAGTCCTGGGTGTCAGGTGTGAAGTTTCATACATAGGCAATTCTATATCCTACGTAATAAATGTAGTAAATATTCCATGTGTTATAGCAGTCAATAAAATAAATGGTAAATGAATAAAAAAATAAAATGAATAACTACACTAAGCACAATTTGGAGTCAACATACGGGGCTCAATCTCAGGGCCTGGGCACTACCTGGCAGCTGAATTGGCTAGTGGCTGCTGTGCTGGCAGTCACCCATTCATGAACTGAGACTTCTTTGCCCTGAGTGTAGATCTAAACACTCCCAAAAATGTAATCTTGTAGTGAGAAGCCGAACATGACACATGTTTTCCTTTTCTGTGAAAGTGTTCGGTGTCAGGTAGGATATATAATTTGGATATTAATCTATATGCTATGTAATATGATGTAATAAAGTTAAAAAACATCATCAGTAGAAGAATTGCCACTACAGTAAATGATAAACAGATTGAATTATTAGTGAATCATTCTAGGATAAAATTAGACGCAATAAGTGTAGGATGTGCACTAAGTTTAGTATTTTATTAAGCATGAACAGAATAAAAATTACATGGAGTCATAATTAAATAACTAATAATATATAGACATTGGTCTCATTCTATGAAATATCTAATTATATGTATGGATATATGTACATATATGATAAACAATTATAGGATATTGAGTAATTATTAATTAATGCTTTATTAATTGTTAACTGGGACACATCATTAAATGGAGACATAATTTAATACCTAAGAATTGGTAGCAATATTATCTATAATTTAATAATATGCAGAATTCTCTTTTTCTGTATATAATATTTATATATAGCAATCTCTATTTACACCTCGTTCCCTCCAGAGGCTCGAGGGTTGAGTGCTCTCATAGTAAGCACAAAGCCCTGGGTTTGATTCCTCAGTGCCACAAAACAGAAAATTCAGAAGTTCTGCTGTCTTTCAATCAATTGAGTGCTACCCTTGAGCACAAACGTTTAGGGACAGTGTCTAAGCTCTTACTCAAGCCACAGGTCTGATGCCAAAAAAAGGTAGGATATTCTAACTGCTTAATAAAATATTAATTAAACTTAGTGCATATCCTACACTTATTGCTCATTACAGAGCAATCTAGGAGTCTGGTGCTGACAGCTGCCACCTAACCTGACTTAGCCACATGTAAACCGCTTCAACCCAGCTCCACGAGTTACCCAGGTCGTCCTGGCTTATGCCTGTCACCCTAGCTGCTCAGGGACTTCAAAACCCAGTCCTGGCAGGAAGTCTGAGAGACACCTCAAAATGTGGCTCCAAGTGGTAGAGCTTTGAGTTCAAGCCCCATGGCTAACACCCCAGAAAAACACCCCTCTAAACCATTAGATGTGAACTTGTATGGTTTGTAAATTTTCCTCAAAGAATGGTGATACTGATGAAAGCACCATAATTCTAATGACAGCTTGTGGAATGGAGCTATGTGCTGAGTCCTCCATAGGTTGCCCTGTTCTGAGTCCTGCACAGGGTGCTATGTGCTGAGTCTTTCACAGGATGCAGTGTGCTGAGTCCTGCATTGGGTGCTGGGTGCTGAGTCTTTCACAGGATGTTGTGTGCTGAGTGGTACAAAGAGTGCCATGTGCTATGTCCTTAACCGGGTGCATTCTTACATCTTTTCTATGTAAGAGCCCCATAACAGATAATTATACAGACAAGAATATTGAGGCTCAAATAGGTCCCCATGTCAGGGACAAAATTATGTATTACTGAAGACTCGTGAGTTGTCTACAGCAGACAATGGCTTGGTTTGGTTTTTTCTTGGTCATGAACCTTGAACTTGGGGCTGAGGCACTGACCCTTACCTCTTGGGCTCATGGATAGCACTCCACCACGTGGATCCATGGACCCCCTTGCAGCAGAGGCCATGGCCAAGGGGTCAGTAGCTGAAGTCTGTCATCCTGCCTTCTTGGGAAGCTGAGTTCTAAAGGTCTGGGTTCCAAACTATCTCACACACAAAAGGTACCATGAGACTATTATCTCCAATTCACTACTAAGAACCTGAAGGGGAAGCTGGGTGCTTGAGGTCATGTCGGTTATCCTACCTACTCAGGAGGATGAGATCTGAGGATCATAGTTCAAAGCTAGCCTAAGCAGGAAAGTCCTTGAGAAACTTAGCTCCAATGAACCACCAGAAAACCGGAAGAAACTCTATGACTCAAGGGGTAGAACACAAGAATTGAGCTGAAGAGGTCAGGGACAGCACCAAGGCCAAGACTTCAACTCCTTTAATCGACAACAACAACAATAAAAAAAAGACAGAAATAAACTAACAAAGCTGAAGTAGAGGGCTGGGAGTGTGCCTTAGTGGTAGAATGCTTTTCATATATGAAATCGTGGGCTTCATTTCTCAGGACCACATTACTAGGACAAAGCCTGAAGTGGCTCTGTGGCTCGAGTGGGAGAGGGATATCATTATACAAGAGGTATAGTGCTCAGATCAGGAGGTCAAGCTTCAAGATTCATGTATATGTGTGCATGCACACTCACACCTGTGCACACACACAACGTGGTGTGCACACATACACACACACATACATCACAGACCAGATGTGATGTTGTTACACAAAATGGTAAAGTACTGGGCTTCTGCACTGAGCTCATGGTCAGCACCCAGCCCTGTGTTCAATCCCAAAACCTAGCCACCCAGGGGCCAACTAGGAGAAGTCAAAGGTTTCAAAACATGATGAGTTTCACCAGTCCTACATGACAGGAAGATTTGTGATATCCAACATGTGCTTGGATTTCCCAAGCTTCTGGAAACATAGGAGAGGCATCATAGGCCCAACATTGCCTGCAATGAATCGTGTCATTATGTTCAGTGCCCTAGTTGTCTGCCCTTCAGCAGACAACTGAATTATATTGAGCACTGTAACTGATCACCATACTATAGTCTCACAAAGGCAGGATAAGTGCACAGAACTTGGCCTGCCATGGGAGGGGGCACAAATGAAAGTCTCCTGTTAAAACAGAGCACTGGGGAGAGAGATAGCTAAGGGTATAAAGAGGAATTATTTTTTGTGACCTTCAGAGCCCGCCCACACTCAGACTCACTAACTGGCCCTGATGGAGTTGTTTGTTACCCAGCTGTACAGGAGTGAGGGCTTTTTTGTGTCTGTCCAGACAATGAGATAGTCTTCCTCCAGCAGGCCTGTGATGCAGAGAAACCCTTAAGTTACAATGTGAACAGTGAAGGGAGCCCTGGAACATGCACTATCTTGAAAGAAGTCTGTTATGAACTCATTGTACTGAATACAAATTTCCTAGGTTGGTGCGATTCATCTTAGCTACTCTGGATTTTCACCTATAAGAATACAATACAGAGATAAAGACAGGCTCTTTTTGAGGGGACAGGTCCTAGGGTAGAAGTATGAGCCTATACACGGTCCCTGAGCTCCTCTTGCTCAAGGGTAATGCAATAAGCTTGAGTCACAGCCCCACTTCTGTGTATTTCTGTGATCTCTTAGAAATAACTGTGTTATGGATTTTCCTACACTGGTTGGATTCAAACTAAGTTTCTCTACATCTCAGCCTCCTGAGGACCTAGGATTACAGACAGCAGCCACTGGAACCTTTTTTCTTCTCTTCTTCATTTTTTAATCTGGACAATCTGACTTCTTAATGGTCATTCCCAAGGTTTTAATTTATAAGTAAACTACCCAATGTTCTTTACAGCTGCTTTCCCTGAGAAGGATTTTCCCTCCTCATCTTCCCCTCTGGTCACAGGTTCGAGGCCAAAAGTGAGAAATGAGTGTCACAGGATTTGGGAGCAAATATCCACAGTACATGCCAGTTCTGTTACTTAGCATTGAGCTGCTGTGAATTTACTGTCTCAGGATATGAGGACCGAAAGCTGGAGCAATCCTCATACAGTCTGCATTGCTCCTTTAGCCTATAAAGTAATCTAATAATTATGAGTGCTTTGTGTCTCCAACCTTAAGTGTCTAGAACACACTAGTAGCCTCTTCATGTGAAGGGTTAAAGTTTTGTGGCAGTGACCGCTTGTTCCTTGTTTCTAGCAGAGCAACATATGGTGGTAATCTAAACACCTGGTTGGTTGTGTGCCTTTATAAACCCTGCAAATCTTTAGCTCGGGGTTCTCCTCCTAGGCTCCACTGTGTTGGAGTGTAGGATGAGACCCGAGCTGCTGCCCATTTAAATAAAACCTTAAAACAGCTGTAAAGTCTGACTCTCGATGGTCTTCTTGGTGGGGATCCTGCCACCTGGGTATAACATAATAGTGGGGGCTTGTCCGGGATCCCCCCCAAAGACCTCCGAGATCTCAGACTCCAAAGGTAAAACAGCGCTGTCTTTATTAATTTGTCTTGTCCTGTCATTTGTCAGTTTTACTTTCATTTTCCTTTGTGAGGATGGCCACTCTGATTTGTAAAGTGTTGTTGAAGCAGGTGCCCTTTCACCACAACCCTGGAGGAACTAAGAGATGTCCAAGATCCTCTTGTGGGGCAGGGGTCCTTGGAACCCTGCCATGTGGGTCAGGGGTCCTTGGAACCCCGCTGTGTGGGGCGGGGGGGGGGGGTGGCCCTTGGAACACCACCGTGTGAATTGTGGGGCAGCGGAGGTTGGTTTAGTGTTGGGCCAGAACTGACCAAGAGGGCCTCCTAAGAGAGGCCCAACTCGCCCACTGTGGCTCTGCTCCTTCTGCTGTGTGGTGTGGGTGTGGAACCACCATGACAGTAGTCAGTGGACCAATTTGGGAGATCTCCACTTTGTAAGCTTATTTTTGTAACTGTCAGGCCTGCATGTGTTTTGTTTGTACTGTTTATTGTTTTTTGGACTGTACGTCTGACAGGACTGGAAACCATAGGCACCACTCCATTTAGCCCCCTAGACTTACAAAAAGAAACTGAGACACAGGGAAAGAAAAGGTACCCCCTGGGTTTTCAGGGAGATAACTTGAAAGAAGAAATGTTTCCTCCCCCATACTCTCCTTTCCAGGTTCCTTTTGCAGAACCTGAGAATGATCAAGAGGAGGAGGGAGCTATAGAACACTCGGCACCTGCCCTTAACGTTTCTGAGGAGCCAGTCACTCGAAGATGCCGTGGGATCAATCCCCCTTCTAATGCAGCTGTTTTTCCCTTATGCTCCATAGGTCCTGTGGATGTGGATGGTCAACAGCAACTCTAATATTGGCCATTTTCTACCAATGATCTATACAATTGGCACACCCAAAATGCCCCCTTTTCTGAGAAACCCCAGGATTTAATTCGTTTGCTTGAATTTGTTCTCTTTACTCATCAGCCCACTTGGGATGATTTTAGTCCGCTTTTACAGGTCATTTTTACCACCGAAGAGAGAGACTGTATACAAGAAGCAGCCCGGAAACATATCCCTGGCCCCAAAAGAGCACCTATTACGGATCCTGCCCTGATCACTGTCTATTTTCCTGAGATCTGACCAACATGGGACTACAATACAGTTGAAAGTAGGGAGCGACACTTCGTCTATCATCAGGCTCTGTTGGCAGGTCTCAAGGAAGAGACTTGCCAACCTACTAATATGGCCAAAGTTTATGATGTTATACAGGGAGGAAGTGAAAGTCCCGCAGCATATCTTGAGCAGCTCAGGGAAGCTTTTAGTCAATATACCCATATGATCTTGAGACCCAGGAGTCGGCTCAGATGATTATGTTTGCCTATATAAATCAAGCTGCACCAGACATAAAGCAGAAGTTGCAGGCTCTAGACAGACTTGGTGAAAAGTCTATTAGGGATCTAGTAGCAACAGCGGAAAAGGTTTACAATAAGAGAGAGAGAGTACCAAAGACAGGAAAGGAAGGACAGAGAATGTGAAATTGAGTGTGAAAAGAGTGACCAGGCCAAAGAAAAGAGGCCAGACTTGTTGGACTCACCACTATCGCACACCGAGCATTCCTGGTTCACAGACGGCAGCAGTTTCATTTGAGATGGAAAAAGGTACGCTGGTGGAGCAGTTACCACAGACACTGAGATAGTGTGGGCAGAAGAACTCCTCCAGGGAATGTCTGCACAAAGAGAAGAACTAGTGGCACTAACAAAAGCCCTACAGATGGGAAAAGGGAAGAGACTAAACATTTACATGGACAGTCGGTATGCATTTGCCACTGTATATGTCCATGGAGCCATTTACCAAGAGAGGGGGTGTTGACAGCCGAGGGAAAGGCTATTAAAAACGAACAAGAAATTTTAAGTCTCATCCGTGCCTTATGGGAACCAGCAAATATTGCCATTATCTACTGTCCTGGCCATCGAAAGGTAACTGATTCAATAACCAAAGGAAATAACTTGGCCGATCAGGCAGCTAAGGAGGTGGATCTCCAGCCCAAAGCAGAAGTAGACCCAGGGCCCCAAGCTTTGCCTCCTGAGCCTCAGTACTCCCTAGAAGACTTGGAGTGGATAAAGAAAAATTCAATGGCCTATAAACCCCCAAACAGAGAAAGAAATAAAGACTGGTGGAAAACTGGTGAGAGAAAACTTATCTTGCCACAAAGATTGGGCAAGAGGATTCTTATGAGAATCCATCGGGTCTCTCACATGGGAACCCAAAGAATGGAGGACTTGTTCCTACACTCAGAAGTAAAAATCAGGCAAGGAAATCAACTCATTGAGGACATTGTTAAAAATTTTAAAGCCTGTCAGCTTACCAATGCCCCTAATCAACTGGTTACAAAAGGAGCTCGCCTCCATGAAGATAGGCCAGGTGTGTATTGGGAAGTAGACTTCACAGAAATTAAAACTGGAAAATTTGGATATAAATATTTGCTAGTTTTTGTAGACACCTTTTCAGGATGGGTTAAAGCCTACCCAACAAAGCATGAGACTGGGCACATCATATCTAAGAAGATCCTGGAAGAAATCCTACCAAGGTATGGCTTCCCATCCACCATCTGGTAAGACAATGAACCAGCCTTCGTCCCAAAAGTAAGTCAGGGAATAGCCGCGGCACTGGGGATGGATTGGAAATTGCACTGTGCTTATAGACCCCAGAGTTCAGGGCAGGTAGAAAGAATGAATCAGACTCTAAAAGTGACCTTAACTAAATTGGCCTTTGAGACTGGCGCAGACTGGGTATCGCTGCTTCCTTTTACCCTGTTTAGAGTAGGAAATTCACCCTATCAGCTTGGCTTTACTCCTTTTGAAATAATGTATGGACACCTTCAACCCATTATCCCTATCCTTCAGACTGAATTGCTTGCTGATTTGGATGATATTGAATTTCTGTGTAAGCTTGTCTATTTACAGCTGGGGCATAAGAGGATGTGGCCCCAGCTTAGAGCACTATATGATTCTGCTTCTATTCCTACCCCCATTTGCTTACACCAGGGCACTGGGTGTTTGTTCGAAGGCAAAACCTGAGATCTCTGGAACCACTGTGGAAGGGACCTTACATGGTTCCACCCTTACATGGTGCTACTGGTGTGTAGCCTTGTTGCTACTGTGGCATTGCTGCTTGGATCCACTGCTCCCACGCCAGACTGGCTGACCCCTTTGCCCTGGACAAGAATAGGGAAACAGGGGAAGTCTCCAAGCATCTTACCCAACCAGTCTGCATACACCTCAAGAAAAGAAAAATGAACTGATTGTTATTGGTATAGTTGTTTAATAATATGGCTAACCCGTTCAAGATCAAGAGCTGTTGGAGTTCAGTTTAAGGCTGGAGCCACAAGATTATGTTCCAGGACCATAAGTCAAGGGGGGGAATGAAGGGTTAAAGTTTTGAGGCATTGACCACTTGTTGCTTATTTCTAGCAGAGCAACACATGGTGGTACTACAAACACCTGGTTGGTTGTGTGACTTTATATACCCTGTAAATCTTTACCTTGGGGCGCTCCTCCTAGGTGCTACTGTGTAGGAGTGTAGGACAAGGCCTGAGATGCAGCACGTTTAAATAAAACCTTACAACAGCTGTAAAGTCTGACTCTCGGTGGTCTTTTTGGTGGGGGTCCTGCGACTGCGGTATAACAATATTTCCATTTTTCTCTAGTACTCCTCGAAATTTAGACTAAGGGTTTGTGTGGAGAGGCTCCTTGGTGAATCCCTGAGGAAACCACTTGAAGTCTCCTCAGGAGAAAGCCATTCAAGTCAGCTGAGCAGGAGAGTTTCTGAGACTATTTTCTCCAATAAACCACCAGAGAACCAGAAGTAGAGCAGTGGCCCAGAGGGTAGAGCTCCAGCTTTGAGAGAGAAAACTGAGCAGGAGATACAATCCAGACAGTCAGGAAAGCCTGGGAATTGCTTATGTCCAATTAACTACCAGCTGGCGGGAATGGAGCTGTGGTGGTGGTAGAGCCTCAGCCTTGAGCAAAACAGCTCAGGAACACATCGGCCCCTGAGTTTAAGCCCTGGGATGGCCACAAAAAAATTCAAAAAGAGAAGGCCAAGTTTATGTATCAGTGCCCTACCTACTTATGTGTGTATGTAAATTACCTCCCCCATAGTGCAAACTCTGCTTTTATTTACTGGTTTATTTTTCAGATATGCTAATTGTGCATACTGCATCATTCTCTTCATTTCAGGCCCATTGCTTTTCTCTTCCAGGGTTCTAGGCCTGTGTCTTTATATGATGCACACTGAAGCTTTCAGCAGCCTTTATTTACATTTTATCATGAGGGCAATGCAGGAACAATCACAAATCAGGCAGGGGAAGAGAAGATCAGGTCTCTTGGAAGTAACCGGTATTCAGAAAATTAAACTTGAGAACATAAAATGGTAGCATACTTATGCAAAAACTACCATTTGGAAAAAATGAAGGGGCTAGGAATATGGATTAACGAGAGAGTGCTTGCCTAGCATGCAAGAAGGCCTGGGTTCGATTCTTCAGGCACCCATACACAGACAAAGCCAGAATATGTGCTGTGGCTCAAGTAGCAGAGTGCTAGAGACAGTGCCCAGGCCTTGAGTTCAACCCAACAACTGGCAAAGAGATAGGTACCTAGTCAGGAAGGTAGGTAGATAGATAGAAAGAAAAAAAGAGAAAGAGAGAGAGAGGGAGAGAGAGAGAGAAAGGAGGAAAGAAGGAAAGAAAGAAAGAAAGAAAGAAAGAAAGAAAGAAAGAAAGAAAGAAAGAAAGAAAGAAAGAAAGAAAGAAAGAAAGAAAGAAAGGAAGGAAGGAAGGAAGGAAGGAAGGAAGGAAGGAAGGAAGGAAGGAAGGAAGGAAGGAAGGAAGGAAGGAAGGAAGGAAGGAAGGAAGAAAGAAAGAAAGAAAGAAAGAAAGAAAGAAAAAAGAAAGAAAGAAAGAAAGAAGGAAGGAAGGAAGGAAGGAAGAAAAGAAAGAAGGAAGAAAGCTGATAGATGAATCTGTTTTTGACATCAGAAGGAAAGAAGGGACCACTTCCCAGTCACGAGTCTTTCTGCAGTGTTCCAGGACTCCAGAATCACCTTCACACAAACGCAGATCAGGATGACTGTCTCTGTCCCACTTCTCAGGCAGCCAAGAGCCCCAGAGTCAAGAGGGCAGAGCCAGGTTCTAACTCAGATGCTTGGAGACAGAAGAGAAATGGCCCTGCTCCTCCTTGGACTGTGGGTTTGCATTAATGATGTGGAGAATGTAATAAGGAGAATGGACTGGCAGAGATAGAAGGGCCTTCAAACCTGAAAAATGGAGAGTCAAAAACCCACACCTTAAGACCAGAGAGCAGGGTTTTCAATTCTGTTCCTCTCCTCTTCCCCACTAAACTGGCTCTCTATAGGTAACCTAAAGATAGCCTGAGGCTCCCTTCACCTGAGGGAGGAAATTTAATTAGTCATCGTTTGAAGAGACTGAGAGAAGCCTGACCCTACTGTAACTCTAACAAATGTTTCAGGTTTCTCCCATTGCTGGCTGTGCCTGGAATGAATGAAGTGGTTTTGCAGCTGACTTCCCTGTTGAGTGTGTACATTCGGCCTCCTAATCCTGCAGGCCTAGTTCTCTGCACCTGGCCTGGCTTTTGAAACTGTTTGCTGTGCTTCAAATACAGTGTTATTCTTGAGTTCTTCCTGCTAACAGAGCTAGGGCTTGGATGCTGAGAATTTCATTTGAACCCCGATTGGGTCAATAATATTTCTTTCCTTCTTCTGTAGCTCAAGAACTCCAAGAACATTTAGAGTGCAAGTAACTTCTCATCACCAATCGAAACACAGGAATTTCTTGAGCATCTGACCTTTCAGAACAGGAAGCCAGAATGTCCTAGACTTCCCTGCCTTGGCTGGTTTCCCCCTGTGATAGAGACCTTAGCCTCCTGAGTTAGGGTGATGGGTGTAAGCTATTGGTTCGCTGCTAGAGTCAGAACTGTAATGATCTTGACAATACAAGTCAACTGCTTATCACAAAGGGCTTGGGGAGCATATTAAGCCTTTCAACAATGTGCCTTTCAGAACCTTGTAGGACACAAGTTTATAATGCTAGAATCTGAGAAGCTGGGATTTTGGATTGCTACACTTGAACCTTGAGGGCTGACTCCAATTCTGGTGTACATCAGCATTCATTTTCCAAACCATATTCTCATAAATAGCAAATAGGTAAATTACTTTGATTATCCCTCACTCTTTTTCCAGTGTGTGTCTCAAACTGAAGCCTGGGCGCTGTCCGTGAGCCCTTCAGCTCAAGGCAAACACTCTACCACTTGACCCACAGTGCCACATGGGGTTTTTTGATGGTTCATTGGAGGTAAGAGTCTAACAGGCTTTCCTTCCCTAGGCTGTCTTCAAACTGTGATCTTAAGATCTCAGCCTCCTGAGAAAGTAGGTTTCCAGAGCCACTGGAATCTGGCGTATTGTTTTGCCAGACCTGGGGCTTCAAATTAGGGCCTGGGTACTGTCTTTGAGCTTCTTTTTCTCAATGCTAGCACTCTACCACTTGAACCACACCACAGCTTCTGGCTTTTTCTGAGTATGTGGCACTGAGGATTCAAACCCTGGCATTCAAGCATGCTGAGCAAGCTCTCTACCACTAAGCTACATTCCCAGCCCCAACCTTACGATTTTATCCCTCAACTTGCCTGTCCACAAGAAAAGGCTTCTGAGTATAAATCATCTAAACAAATCCCTATAGGAAGCTGTCCAAGATAAATAAGACAAAGCTCATACTAGGGACATACTCTAACCATGTGATGACTTGACAAATGCCTCCATTTAATTATGTATCATGTTTCAACACTTAATAAAGTATTAATGAAAATGAGTCAATGTACTGAATTATTGTGTATAATTTTATAATATATGTACACAACATAATAAATATTATGTGTCTAATAATACTAAATAAATACACAATTAAATGAATAAAAAATTAAATACAAAATCAATAATAATCATAGTATGAAATAAACATACATATGTACCTATATATCTTATATTACACATGTATACAAATATTTTTTTCAATTGCAGGGCCTTAACTCAGGCCCTGGGAACAGTAGCTTGAAAATCTTTCCCTCAAGGACAAGGAGATTAGCCTTCACCCAAGATGCAAAAGAGTTACTTAGACAGTGAGCTCAAATCCCATCAATGGCAGAAATACTGCCCCCAGTTCCAAGACAGTGACTTAATATTTGTAACAGAAACAGTTACGTTTATTCAGTTCCAAACTGAACACTGAAAAAAATCAGTGTAGAATTTTGTACAGCTATTCAGACATCCATCCCTTACCCCCAAAGTGCTTCTTGAGCACTACATCATTTTTTGTACGTTTTTCATTTAAAAATGTTGTACAGAGGGGTCACAGTTACATGAGCAAAGTAATGAGTACATTTCCTATTGAGCATTGTTGCCTCCTCATTTGTTTTTCCCCTACCATCCCTTCCCTCCCATCTTCACAACTAACTTCCCTGCTGAGGTCAGTGACTTAATTATTTATTTTTGGCTTGGCATGGGGTTTGAACTCAAGTAATGGCAACTCTGAGCCTTCCATCACATTGCTACGGATTCATCAAGACTCTGAGTTCAAATCCCAGGCTAGGAAAGAAAACTGGAAGAAATTCCAAACCAAGGAGCTTTATTATTTCAATTTAGTTAGTTAGTTGGTTAATTAATGAATTAATTAGCTAATTAATTTTGCCAACTACGGGGCTTGAACTCAGGTCATGACAACTCTGACTCAGCTTCACTCGCCCTAGGATGGGGTGCAGCCTCGGGACCCAAAGCTGATCCTGGGACCCTCAGCCCAGAGGGTTTGCAGGAAGAAAAAAAAAGCACAAATAGTGGGGAGCTGTAGAGGGCTCAGGGTTTTACAAGTTTTTCCTTGCATAGTGACCATCCTGGGTCTGAATGACATGGTTTCAAAGTGGACCTGCCCTGCCATTGCTGATGGCTGGCAGGCTATCAGGGAAGCCATAAGCCAACATGTCAACATAGGCTCTGGGTTCAAATCCTAATCCTTACACACTAATGGCAGGAGATCACAAGAGATTCATTCATATGCATAAGAATACAGATTGAAAGAATAGTTCATGCATTTGTCTAGTCTAAAATTGGATGCAATAATCCTAGGATGTTGATTGATCTTAATTAATAGTTTATTAAGCATGAAAAGAATAATATTTTTTCAATGGAGATATAATAAATACCTAAAAGTTGGTAGGAACGTAGTAGATGTTATTCAGTCATAGATAGACAGCTCTGGAACTCTTCAACAATATATATTTATTTGTATATCACCTTCTGCCTATCCATGTATTGCTGTTTTGGTTAAACTTGGGGCTTGATCTCAGTGCATGGGAACCACCTGATAGCTTCATAGGCTAGAGGCTTCTGTGCTCACACTCATCCAATCATGAATTGGGCCTGCTAGGCCCTGAGTTCAGATCCCAGCACTGCCAAAAATTTAATCTTTGAGTAAGAAACTGAGTGTGATATATGTTTTCCTTTTCTGGGAGTGTCCAGGGTGTCAGGCATGATGGATGGTATGTGATATGATGTTAACAATGTAATAAATGGTATAGGTGTCATGAAAGTCAATGAAATAAATCGTAAATAAATGAATAAAAAAGAAATAAAATGAATGACCACACTAAACGTGATATGGACTGAACATCTGTATGGAAGTATAAATCCTACCACACCAAACACGGTATCTACTGACCATCTGTATGGAAGTATAAATCCTATCTTTAAAATGTATATACGGAGTATGTTTTCCATGCCTGAGGCTTGAATTCAGCCCACCCCCATGAGAAAGCAATGGCGGGAAATCCTGAGATACAGGAAAAGTCATGGAATGCGATTGATATAATCGAATAAGTTGTTAATGCATGATGTGACTAGGAAATGATAGGCAAGACTCATGGGGTATCACTTTTTTGTAAAGCAGTGTTGATTAAGCATGACAATAATCATCACAGTCATGAAATGAAGGCATCTGGAAAGATACAAAAATCAGTAGACACATGGTAGATTGGATTCCATCACAGGTTATCATCTCTCCTACTCTATACAATTGTGTACTTATTTGCATACTACCTTCAACTTATGAATGGATGACTGCTGTGTGCCCTCCCCCCACACCCTCACCTGGGGGTCCATCTCAGGTCCTGGGAATGGCCTTACTCCTTTGTGGCTCACAGACTGGTGTGCTCACATGGACCCATTCGTCAATTGGGTCCGCTGGTCCCCGAGTTGAGATCCCAGCAGTGCCAAAAGATTCATCCTGATGTCAGAAGCCAATTGTTGCACCTGTGTTCCTTTCCAGTGCAAGTCCTGGGTCTCAGCTAGGATGGAGAATGCATTGGTCACCCTGTGGCCACGGAAATAGGTTGTTTTCATGTGAGCCCAGTTATACCTGTCATCATATACTGAAGAAAATACACAATACATCCATGAATAGCATACAAAATAGAATAACTACACTAAATGCACAATGCAGTCCACACATAGATTTGAGTATACATCCCATGTTTAAATGATGCATTCAGGACAATTGTGGCCCCCCCTGGGGCTCGATCTCTATTCCTGGGAACCGACCAGCTCCTTAGTGGCTCACAGTCTGGTGCGGTCACGTGGACCCATTGGGCAGTTGGGCCTCCTAGGCCCAAAGTTCAAATCCCAGCACTGTCAAAATTCACCCTGATGTGAGAAGCCAGTCATTGCACCAGTTTTCCTGTGCTGTGCAAGTCCTGGGTCTCAGCTAGGATGGAGAATGTATACAGAACTCTATACTCATGGGAATAGTTTGTCATCCAGGTCACCACAGTTATATCTGTTATCCTATACTCAAGAAAATACACAATACATCAATGAATAAGACACAAAATAAAAGAATGACTACACCGAATGCAAGATGCTGCCCATCCATGTATGGAAATATAGATCCTCTGTTTAAATGATGAATTTATGACTATATTGGCCCCAACCAGGGCTTCATCTCAGGTCCTAGGAATGGCCTACCTCCTTAGTGCCTCACAGGCTGGTGTGTTCACCGTGACCCATTCACCAATTGAGTCTGCTAGGCCTTGAGTTCAAATCCCAACACTGCCAAAAGATTTACCTTGATTTGAGAAGCCAATCGATCCCCCTGTTTTCCTGTCCAATGAAAGTACTGGGTCTCAATGAGGATGGAGAATTCTATATAGATAACTCTATAACCATTCGAATGGGTTGTTATCCATGTCAGCATAGTTACATCTATCACCATACTCAATAAAATACACAATACATCCATGAATAAGACACAAAATAAAAAGAATAACTACACTGAATGCAAGATGCATACCACACTTGTAGGTAAAGAGAGATCCTATGTTTTAAAAAGGCGGGCTTGTTATTTTGTCCAGTGCTGGGGCTTCAAATCAGGCCCTGGACCAGACCTGACATTGTAGTATTCAAGGATGGTGAGATTTCCCTTCCCCCAAAGTGCAACAGAGCTACCCAGACGTCAGTTCAAATCCCAACACTGACAAAAGATTCATTCTGTTGTCAGAAGCCAGTCGTTGAACATGTTTTCCTCTCCTGTGAAAGTCCTGAGCTTCCACTAGGATGTAGAATGCATAGGCAACCCTATAATTATGGGAACAGGTTGTCATCCATGTCCGCATAGTTATACCTGTCACCATACTCAGTAAAATACAAAATAACTCCATGAATTCGACACAAATTAAAAAGTGCACCAAATGCAAGATGCTGTCCACACATGCATGTAAATATAGACCCTATGTTTAAATTATGAATTCATGACTATCTGGACCTCCCTGGGACTTGACGTCAGGTCCTGGGAATGGCGTATCTGCTTCGTTGCTCACAAGCTGGTGTCCTTACCTTGACCCTTTCCCCAGTTGGGCCTGATAGGCTCTGAGTTCAAATCCCAACACTGCCAAAAGATGAATCCTGGTGTGAGAAGCCCATCGATTCACCTATTTTCCTGTCCTGTGAGAGTCCTGAGTCTCAGCTTGGATGGAGAATACATAGGAAACCCTATAGCCAGGGCAATAGGTTGTCTTCCATGTAAGCACTGTTATATTTGTTACCTTACTCAGTAAAATACACAATACTTACATAAGACAGAAAATAAGGAGAAAAAGTACTCCAAAGGCAAGATGCTGTCCAAACATATATGTAAATATTGATCATATGTTTTAATTATTAATTTATGACTATCGTGACCCACACTGGGGATCAATGTCAGATCCTGGGAATGGCCTAACTCCTTTGTTGCTCACAGGCTGGTGTGGTCACTTTGAACTATTCACCAATTGTTCCTGCTAGGCCCTGAGTTCAGATCCCAGCACTACCAACAATTGGATCATGCAGTAAGAAACCAAGTGTGAAACATTTTTCCTTTTCTTTGAGAGTCCTGGGTGTTAGGCATGATGGAGAACACGTCTACAAATTTAGATTCCATGTGATAGGATGTCATCAATATAAATAAAGGGAATGGGTGTCATCATAGTAAAATCAATGGTAAATAAATGAATAAAACAAAAAGTACAAGGAACAACCACACCAAACGTGTATGGACTGAACATCCATAGGTAAGTACAAATCCTGCATTTTCAATGTATATAAATAGTATGTTTTCCAAGGCTGGGCTTGAATTTTGGCTTAGAGTACAGGCCTGACTTTCTTATCTTCAAGTTCGGTGAGCTTGCCCTTCTAACACAGTGCTGCAGATTTACCCAGAACTTGAGTTCAAATCCAAAGCCTGGCAGAATAAACGGGGTGAATTGCAAGCCAGGGAGCTAATTTCTTTTAATTATTTTTTGCTCAGTAGGGGGTTTGAACTCAGGTTGTGGTAACTCTGCCTCAGCTTCGACACCCTATCTGGGGTGCAGCCACTGGACATACAGTAGATCCTGAGATCCTAGACCCCAAAGCCTTGTGTGGCAAAAATGTATGGAAAAAATGCAGCGAGATGGCCTTTTTATGTTTTCTTCCTTTGCACGGTGACACTCCTGGGTCTGAATGACACTGTTGCAAAGGGTACTTCACCTTGCATTGCTGAAGGTTGTCAGACTATCGAGGAAGTCATAGGTCCACGTGGCAATGTAGGCCTTGATTTCAAATCCTAGTCCTGACACCAATCAATGGCAGGAGATACTAAGAGACTCGTTCCCATCCATGGGCATAACAAGGTAATATTATCAATGTCACAGTTGAATGACTTGATGGTGAATGATGCTCCTATAAAATTAGACAGCATCATTTCAGAAGACTGATTTTATTTAATATTTATGAAGCATTAAGATAATACTATTACTTACAGAATGTAAAAATTTCAGGATATTGATTGATTTACTTAATAGTTTGTTAAGAATGAAAACAATAACATTAATTATATGGAGGCATTATAAATACCCAAGAATTGGTAGGAATGTAGTCTATATAAACGAATAATGTATAGACATCTCTGGCACTGTATAAAGATATATATTTATTAGTGTACTACCATCTGCATGTCAACCACTGGGGCTCAATCTCAGGTACTCAGAACTGCCTGTCAGCTCAATTTGCCACAGGATGCCAGGCTGACACTCACCCATTCATGAATTGGGCCTTGTAGGCTGTGAGTTCAGATGCCAGCACTCTCAAAAAATGAATCATGTAGTAAGAAGTTGATGCTGACAAGTTTTCCTTTTCTGTGAAAGTCCTGGGTGTCAGGAAGGACATGCAATACATATGCAAACCTATATCCTATGTAATCAATGTAATCACTGTTCTATGAGTCATAATAGTCAATAAAATGAGAAGTCAATACATGAATAAAACAAAAAATAAAATACATAACTACACTGAATGCAATATAGAATCAACATATGTATATAAATATAAATCATATATTTAAAATGTACACAAATAGGATGTTTTCTAGTGGTGGGCATCGATTTCAGGCCTAAGGAACAGACTTTGAATTTCTTGAATTCAAGGAGGCAAGCTTCCCCTTTCTACACAGTGCAACAGCAGGGATACCTAGGCCATCAGTTCAAATTCCAGTCCTGGCAGAAAAAAAAATAGCATCTCCATGCTATGTGATGCCCAATTCGTAGGTATTTCATTTGGCCTCCATTTAATGAATGTGATTGTTTAAATGCTTCATAAAGTATTAATTAATATTGACCAGAGTCCTATAATTTAATTGTGTATAGTTTTATCCTCAAATCATTCAAGTACTGCCCATTTAAAAATGATATACATCACATTCCTTTGGTAGTCATATGAATAGTAATGAGTTTCATAGGATCTCCTGCCATTTGTTGGTGGTTGGACCAGGATTCAAACGGTGGGCTCCAGCTCCTACCACTTCAACCTGAGGATAGGGAACTCACAGGTCTGTCCAAGAACATCAGCAAAACCAATGATTAGCCAGGCATCAGTGGCTCTCAGCAGTCCTCCTTAAAACTTACAAGGTTGTGAAAGGAGGATCATGGTCAAAGACACCCTAGACAGGAAAGCCCTTGAGACTCCTGTCGAACTAGTGCCAACAAAGCCAGAAGTAAAGCCATGTGGCTCCAGTGGTAGAGAGCTAACTTTGATCAAAAGCAACTCACAGATTGTGCCCAGATCCTGAGTTCAAGGTCTGGGAACAAACATACATAGACAATAATCTGTGCAGCCATCCGGCTAAAGCAGGTCACCCTCTTGTCCCCAACTGGCATGGACAGAGTTACCTGGGAAATGGGCTGCGTCATTTTGACTCCGCCCATTCTGCCTGCATCACACGATTCCAGCCACACCCCCATTGTTTCATGGTTCTTTCTGACCAATAGGATACAAGAATGGTGGCCACGCCCACATTCCATGCCGACCAGTAGCACCATGATTCCCTCTGTTTGTTGACACCACTATCAGCAGTTGAGGAAGGTAGAGGTGGCTGAATGGTGAGCAAGATACTTGAGGCCTAGGAGGAAAGGCCTTCCTCAGGCCCATCATGTGCCTGCCTGAGCCATGGCCCCCTCCCCCCCTTCCCCATGGAGCAGCATTTCTAACCTGGTGCTGTGGGCTCAGACCCATGGTTTCCTCAGGCAATGGTGCAATGGTGTGCCACGATCCAGCTTGCCGCCCTGACCTGGTCCTGGCTCCCCTGTCCTCTGCTCAGGGCCTGAGAGTTTGTCATGCCTCTGCCATTGCTGCTTGCCCCACCTGTAGCAGCTGCCAACAGCTTCTGCCAGCAACAAATGTGAGTGGCTGCCACAAATCCCTGCACCCTGCACCACATATCCCCTCCTCTCTGACCCAGACCCGCGCCTCCCCTGTGCCCCACAGTCTGGCCCACGCCCTGCCACAAATGTGCCCCAGGGGTGGGGGTGGGTGTTGACCCGAGGATCTCACCCCCATCTCTAGCGCCTAGTGTCCCAGGAAATGGGGAGATATATGGCTGGGTGAGGAGTGGGTGCCACAGATCCCCTGGCGTGGAGTAGTGGGAGCCACAGTGCCGCAAATCTGCACCCTTCCTCTCCCTGGTGAAAACCCGGTGGCTTTAGTCAGAGGTGGGGAGGAGCATGTCTACACCTGCCTTCTGGGGTCTTTTTCTTTTTTTCTGGGGATGGGAGGTGTTGGATGCAGAAGATAGACACCCTTGCTGTGTGAGCCCTTGTGTTCTGTGTTCGGTCAACCTTTCACCTGAAGACAGAGAGACAGAGAGACACATAGAAAGAGACATAGACAGAGAGACAGAGAGAGAGAGATAATCTTTTTCCTTGTACAGCCTGACTGTGCTCAGGTGAGTGATCAGTTGGCAAATTGCAGGTGCTGCATGGATGAGTCTTCTGTCACCGGTCTGGATGTGTGTGTGTGTGTGTGTGTGTGTGTGTGTGTGTGTGTGTGTGTGTGTGTGTGTGTGTAGAATTGGGTTGTAACAAGGAGGCAGAATGCTTTGGTAACTTCTACCTGCTATCTTTGAGGCATGTGTGGGCTTCACAGCTGAGGTCTGGGGGCCTGGAAAGGTGAGAGGCTTGAAGGGGACACAGCACTGTTAAATTACAAGAACAAGGGATCTGTGTGCAATGGAGCTGGGTACTCCCTTGAGCCTGATTGGTGGCAGTGGGAGATTTGGAGGACCTGGGAGTGTGGCCTGCAGGGGATGGCTTCCCAGGGTGACAGAGAGCATGACCAACACTTAGTAAGGATACGAGTTCTGCTAGTATGGAGCGCAACAGCATAAGTCAGACTCTGGGTCTTCTCATCATGACATCTGATGGGCGAGACCAACACTATCTTAAATCTTGAGCTGTGATCTTCAGATCTCAGCCTCCTGAGTACCTAGGATTATAGGCATGAGCCTCTGGCCCTGGGACTCTGGTTCTTTTTGGTATATTAGGGTTAGACCTAAAGACCTTAGGCTTGCCAGTCAGGACTTCTACCATGCAAGTCAAGCATTTCTGTCTTGGTCATTTCTGAGATGGAGAATTAATATATGTTCAGGCTGGGCTGGATCATGATCCTCCTATCTGTGACAGGCATGAGCCACCAGGCCCGGTCTTCTGTAGTTGGGATGGTAGACATGTAGCACCACGCTCAGTCATTAGTTTAGATGGATTGTCCCAAACTCAGTCCACGGCAGCCGATTCTTGACCAGAGGTGAAGCTCTGGGTTGGGCCTCAACCATTGGACTTCTCATGGTACAGTTGAGGAAACAAGGGATTAATACAGAGGGATCTCTGGAGCAGGGACAGGCACAGAGGGAGGGGCCATCTGATCCTGTTCTTGGCAATTCTGTGACCATATGATAGGAAGATTCCCAGAAAGATCTCAGATGGTGTGTGTTATTAATGGTGAAACAGGTGTAGGATTATGAAACAAAACATGGCTCTCTTTCTTTATTACCCTATCCCCATGAGTAACGGGATCCTTCATTTTGTTCACTTTGAAGCTGGGGAAACTGAGGCACAGAGAAGCCAGGTGACCTACTAATGACTCCTAGCTGACAGGAAGCTCGGCCTGACTTCTCTGCCATGCTCCTTAGGACAATGGGTGCTATTCAGTCCACTTCTTGTGGTGGGAAGTCCACTTCTTTTCAATCATGGGGCTTGACCTTTGGGCCTGGGGCAGCTCCCTGAGCTCCTCAGCTCAAAGCTAGCACGCTACCACTTGCGTCACAGCACCACTTCCAGTTTTCTGGTGGTTTTTGGAGATAAGAGTTTCACAGGTGTTCCTGCCGGCTGGCTATAAACCACGATCTTCATATCTCAGCCTCCATTGTACTTAGGCTTGAGCCACCGGCACCTGGCTTAAGTGTAACTCTGACCTTCTTTCTTTCTCTTTCTCTCTCAGGAACTGATTCAATGGGTGCTGGAGGAGGTGGCCCAGCATCCCCATATGGTTGGTACCAAGGTGGCCCTCTCATTCTGGAGGTAGACTGTGGGTCAGGCTCTGTCTTGCTCACTCTGTTGTACCAGCTCCATGAGGTAATTCCCTCTGTGCCCTGGCTACACTGTGACAGTAATCTATTGTCCAACTAGCCTTACTGGACTCAGTACTGTGTTCAATGCTCTTTTCTAGCAAAAATTTCTGGTTAAAATTATGATACATAGTTACAGAATGAAAATGTAATGCCATCTTAAGAAAGTCATTTAGGGTTCTGGGAATGTGGCTTCATGGTATGGTGATTGCCTAGCATGCATGAAACCCTGGGTTCAATTCTTCAGTACCACATAAATTGAAAAGGAAACACTGGAAGTGGTCCTGTGCTTCAAATGGTGGATGGTTAGCCTTGAGGGAAAAAAAAAAAAAAGCTCAGCAATAATTCCCAAGCGCTGAGTTTTAGCTCCAGGACTGCCAAAACAACAACAGCAGCAACAACAACAACAGTCTAAGTGAGATTTGGAAACTCTTTTGGCAAGTCATCGCACCAAAAGGGCAGAGGCTAATTAATAGTTGTGACAGAAGAGAAGGAATAACTCCAGATGGAAAGAAAAAATGATAGTAACTAAGGTATAGCAGAAACCGTTCTAGGAAACCATTTTTGGATATTGAAGAACTAGTTATCAACTAGGCTTATTCCTCATTGCCTTTAGCATTCAAAATCTCCTAGGCTAGTTCTTAATCTCTGTGTGATAAATGTATCTCCTTCTATGCTGTTCTTTCATACCTGATCTCCTTTGCTTTCTAAAAATCTGTCTTTCTATATTTCTCTGTGAACATTTTCTGATACTAAATACACCTACAAAGATGAAAGAGGATGCTAATGTAAGAGTCCCATAGCTCATGGGTCATTAATGTAACAAAATGGGAAAGGAGGACATATTTATTGCTAACTCAATCATTCTGACAAGCTTCAATGTCACATCATTTGGTTCAGATTTCCATTCTTTGTCTACATAGTGACATTAAGTGTACATAAATGCAAATATGAGCCGGGTGTTGGTGGCTCATGCCTGTAATCCTAGCTACTCAGGAGGTTGAGACCAGAGGATTGTGGTTCAAAGCCAGCCTGGTCAGGAAAGTCCATGAAACACTTACCTTCAATTAACTCCAGAAACTCGGAAGTGGTGCTGTAGCTAAAGTGGTAGAATGCTCAATTTGTGCTGAAGAGCTGAGAGACAATGCCCATGATCAATATTCAATAATCACAACCAACAAAAAATTACAAATATGGCTTTAAGTTTCCCTCAAAGGAATGATGAAGTCAATAGTAATCTTCCCAAATGATTTAGTAGTGCACCTACTTTTGCTGAGTTATTTGTTATAGCTTCTTTGCTAAACATATTTTCTTCTTTAAAAATTGTCAAATGGTAACTTTATAATAAACTTCATCTAATATTTCTTGGTTCAAAAGAGAAGTACATACAGTTGATGTCACTTAGCTTTCTTACTGTCTTAGTTCAAAGCCAACCCAGGCAAGAGAGTCTGTCAACCCTTATCTGTAATTAAACACCAAAAAAGCCAGAAGTGGAGGTTTGGCTAAAGCAGCGGAGTACTAGCTTTGGGCCAGGTGGGAAAGAAAGACAACTGTTCAGGGACAGGGTCCAGTCTCTAAGTTCAAGCCCCAGAACCAGCACAAACTAAATAAACAAGGAAACAAAACAAACCCTGGGTATTTCTTTGGGACTGTCCTTAAAATAGTGGTGGTCCGAAAATAGGCTGCTTTTGCTGATCATACTCACTGGATCCTGCTTTTTTGGAATCCTTATTGCTATGGAAAACTCAGGACTTGACTAAAGGAATTGATAACTGATTCCTGCAACAAGAGAATCATCTCAGGAGTGAAACATCCATCCATAAGACACTTTAAAACCTCCATATCTTTGCTTCTTTGCAGTAGAACATTTTTAAAATAAAGTGACTTCCTTTTGTTCTATACTGGCCTTCAAATGACATATT